>NW_028246311.1:0-62140 GCF_964263255.1 Lissotriton vulgaris | reverse complement strand
GGCACAATGAAATAACGAGAGAAACATCTGTCTACTCTTTCTGAGTACGGTATCCTCTCTGTAGCACTCTTGGAGAGGACCACTCTCACCTACTTCAGAACAATCACAGGTGCTCTTCTGAAATTCTGCCTAGTGTGGGGAGAATGTTTGGCGGGCCAAAAAGAAAAGGTGGGGCATAACCAGGATTGCCACCCTTGGAAGAACTGCTGGATCCTCCCCTGCACTGGACTGGCATGCATCACTAAGTCAAAACTGAAGTGGTTTGATGGCTGATGCAGTAGGAGAGGGGGGATGTGAGGACTTATGTACCCTGCTGACCTGCTGCTGCCTGCAAGACCCATATCCAGGGACTCAAAAGAAATGGGGTGACTGCTGTACTGGTTGGTGAGCCTGTCTTTGCCCGTTTCCTAAAGGTCAAGCCCTACAAAACATACTCTTTTGCTCTACTTTCCTTAAATCACTCTAAAACAGAATCTGTCTTTTCACTGAAAAGGTGCAAGCCATTAGATAGTCTTGTACATTACTTGAAAATCCTGTGGCGAGCATCCACGTGTTGGTGAACGCAACACTAGTGCCAACTGCCCTCTCCAGGCAATCAGAAGTATCTAGACCAGGGGCTTGGCCTTGTCGGATGGAGCCAGACACGTAGAACTGCGCTCTTGCACCCGAGGCCTGCAGAGGCAGGGATTCTAATTCACCAAACCCCCCCCCCCACTAGACCAAAACAAAGGTGGGGGTCGGAGAAATGTTTTGATGTTCGGCTTGAAGGGAGAAAAGCCGCAGCTGCTTCCACAACAGCCAAGAAGGGGCTGACCCTGGGCATTCAAAAGGGCAGTGACGGCATAGTCTGGAGCTGCAGTAGCGGTAAAGGAGCAGACTGCCATGCCAAGGGCTGACGGTGATCATGGGTGCCCTCACGGTCTCCTTGGCGGCCCACTCTGGTCTTGATTACAGGGGGAGGATGCAGTAGCCAGGGGAGATGGAGATGTAGATGGCCACAAAAGGATTGGGGAGGTGATTAGAGCGGGCCCCTTCAACATTTTGTGTGTGGCTCGGGAGGCAACAGTTACTGCCAATACAACCCCTAACCTTCACAGATGGGCTGTGACCACCACCATCACTTGTTGAACCCTTGCGGATGATGGTGAGACCCAAGGGGAGTAAAATGAATTGAAAGTGGTCGGGACCCACTGTGAACCGCAAGTACTGTCTGTGGACAGGCAGGATGAGAATATGGAAGTCATTATCCTGCATGTCCAACAACAACATCCAGTCTCGAAGGTCGAGGGCGGTAAGACGAGAGCCAAGCTGAACTTCTTGAATGTTTTCCTTCTTCAGGAAGTATTTGAGAGGGCGTAGGTCTAATATGGGATGGAGGACTCAATTTTTCTTCAGCACCAGAAAGTAGTGGGAATAGTAACCATGACCTACTCCTGATGCAGTTATGCTCTTGAAGGCTTCTTGTTGCAAAAGTGAGAGATAGTTTTCTGTCAGCCGGTCAGAGGATGGTGGAAAAGGTGGCAGGGTCTGTTGGAACTGGAGGGCATGTCCCTTCTACACGGTTTGAAGCAGCCACTGTACTCATTTCCCACCATTGGTGCAGGTCGTACCAAATTCTACCACCAACCGGTTGCCCACTGTGGCTGGAGGGCAACTGACTTCTGAGCTGCTGTAATCAGGGGGGGGGGATGGATTGGGTCGACTTCTGGCTCTGTTTCCTGCAAGATCTTTGGGAGGCATGTCTGCGGCCACAAAAGTACTGTAATGCCTGCTGGCCATGGTGGAAAAGAGGAAATGGATTTGTCTGATAGTTCCTACTATAGCTACGGGAGGGACGAAAGGTGCAGTGATGCTATCATAGGGCCATGGTGTGCCCCAGTAACCTAAGGGAGGTTCTACTGTCCGTAAATCTTTACAGAGCTGAATACATCTTGTTGCCAAAAAGGCAAATCCCATTGAATGGCATGTCCATAAGGGAGGCCTGGACATCCCCCGAAAAGCCAGCCACACATTCCTGCAGGAAAACAATTCTCTGAGGCATAAGCCTCTTTCTATGTGTGCTGCAGAATGCAGCACACATAAAAAGAGGGAACAAATGAGGAGAAATATACATATTTCTGATTGTTGCGCCTCACCTGCAGAGAAGTAGCAGTTTTGGCACATTCCCATGTCCTACCACTTATAGTAAATCTGGAATTGTGCCTAAATCCATTGGATTTGCATGAGAAAACTCTTGCACCACCCATGGAACGCCTCCCCCACAACACAGCGATCTGTGCTGCATTGCATTACTCTGGATGTATCAAGCCACGCAGGGCCACACAAGGGTCCTTGCATGGCTTGATAAATCTCCTCTTAATGGTTGCAGCACATTTGCACCCCGAAGCGTGATGTAAAGCAGCACAACCCTTTGTTAAATATGGCCGAAATTTTGGAAGCAAGGTGCAAGGCAGAGGATTAAAGTATCCTTACTGTATGCTCTGCTGGTAGCAATCAGGAGGAACAGGAGAGGCAAGGTGCGGCAAAGAGAGGGTGAGATTTAAAAATCGTAGCCCAACTGCAACGTTTCTGTTACCAAAATATAGTTCATGACAATCCATCCTGTACAGAAAGAGGTTTTATTCAAGCAAAGGGTCTCTTTGCACCTCGGACCGCTTTCAAACACTTCGTCTTTTAAAGCATATGGCGTCTGAATAGAGTGTGATCAGTTTTACCGGTCATGAAAAAGCATTAGTTAACCGAACTTAACATATTAGCACGTAAGGGAATTTTGAGAACACAAACCTATCTCCAAGAAACACAGCGCTGTATAACCTGGCATTGAGAAAACCAACATTAGACTTTTGCATTTTGCATTGAGACACAGAAATGTTGCAAAAAACTGGTATAGATCACTCATACTTGCACAAATGCAGAGAGATCTACAAGAAGACTAATAGACACCTATGCAAACACATTCAAATCACCACTGTACAAGCACATACACACCACATACGACCTTTACATCGCAAGCAGAACATCTTGAGTCATTGCATTGCATGCAATACAACGGTACTCCTGATGTAAATGTATCAAACCCACCTGCGATTTAATGACTTTTGATGTACTGCCTTCAATGAAAAGGTAGAACACCCAAGCGATAACAATAAACCTGGTTACTGCAGACGTTACATACCTGTGCAAGTCGGTCTACATAGCAAAAGTGCTCCGTGCCTGCATTTATTAATAAATAATTTGACCTGGAAATTGATTGAAGACATTTCTCAGGAAATCCAATGTACGCAGGTTGGACACAGTACAAAACAGCGTCTTTTATTATCCTCAGTATGGCAACAATTTTGATTGCCATTAGGGTGATATACTGCCCACCCTCTCAACCTCATTTTTTTGTAAAATGTCCTAAAATGTCCCTGAGGTATTATGCCAAAAGGAAATTTCCAAACAAGCTTGACTCATTCAGTAGACCATCCATTCAGTGCCCATTCAGATATTAGCAGCAAAGTGCGCTATCAGAAACGTTACTTTCTCTTTAATCTTCTTGCATTTGAGACCTTGGCATTTACCTTTCAGTGATTGCTTAAGTATCCTAAACTGGCCAGTGAACAGTGCTGAATGTTCAAAGTGATGAGTTGTTGAGTCATTACACTGAAATTTAAATTCACAGGGTCTGGCTTACATCTTACATGTCTCAATGCTTTCTTATCCAAATGGGATTTGTTCCAATCAGCGTCAACAATTAAAACTGCAATCAACAGCAAGGATCCCTCCCCTCTATTTGTCCACTGTTAGTTAAAGGTGGGTTGAAAACGGGTGGCGGCCTATCACTTTTGGGTCCGAAAGGACACCGCCCACGTCCAACACCTTTTAGTAGAACACTATTATGACCTTTTCCTTGAAGGTATTGTCCTTCAATGCAAATGGTCCTAATAATGTTAAGAAACTCCAGGCAATTGAAAGTTGGATCTAAGCCAAGAACCTGGCAGCTATTGTAATCCAGGAGACTCACATTCCAGATGCAAAACTGTCAGGATTCTCAATGTTCAAAAACTGGGCGGGATATAGAGGATTCTCGTCCTCCCAAACTGCTCTTCGCGGCATAGCTGTTTTTTTTATTGAAATGGCTAGGTGGAGAAGTGGTTAATAGTGTGAGTGATATGGAAGGTAGTTGGTGTTGGGTTAGTTTTTTAGTTGGGGGGAAACCCTTTACATTTGCTAGCTTTTATGCTCTGCCGGAAATAACATTACTCCCTATGTGAATTTGTTTCAATCACTTTTAACATGTTAGAGGTTCCAAGAGTAGACTTCTCGGTTAAAGCAAAAAAACAGGCAAAACAAAATTCTTTGAGAATTATTAGGAATTTTAAGGATATCCTTGCTTTAATTGACCCTTGGAGGACAGCATGCCCACAGAAGCTACATATACTTGCTTCTCTGGGAGGTTCCGTACATCCTCTCACATAGATTTCTTTTTAATATCCCAAACCCTTCAATATAAAACACAAACTACAATTCCCAATGGGTTCTCTGAACATGCAATGCTCAGGAGCTTGAGGTGAGTAAATCACCACCGGGCCCTAAACGTTGGGTGTTAAATATACAATATCTGCAGGAGGAAGGGTGGGTACAGACCCTAAAAGAGGAGGTCAAGGAATTTTTTGCAATTGATATTAAGACCGCACCCGAATGTATGGTGTGGGATGCCATGAAGAAATTCATCAGAGGGAGGATAATAAGTAAGGATGCTGAGAATAGCCTCAAAGCTAAAAAAAGCAGGTTTTAGAACAAAAGGTACAACAAAGTTACGATACATTTTTGAAAAACTCAACTAGGGCTAATAAAAAGCGTTTGATATGGCCAGACAGGCCATGAGCGAAGCATACTATGCTAAGTGTGCCGTAGTGAACAGGATGCACTCTCAAATAGTGTGTGAAGAAAGCAACATCACTGGCATATTTTTAGCATGGTAGGTACGGGAGCAATCGTCTAAGAACCGAATAGAGGCCCTGAAATGTCCAATCACTGGAATAGTAGGTAGCGATTTAGAGAAATGGGAGAAATCATGTTCCATTACTATGGGAGGAATTATTCACAAATTCAGAAAAATGATTGAGTCTTTTTAGAAGGATCTTTAACAAATTGCAATATTCCGGTCTTATCTATAGAAGAGGGAGCCAATATGGTCTGACCCTTCTTTAAAGAGGAACTGTTGGAGGTCATTATGAACCTCCGAAACGGGAAGGCATGTGGCCCGGTTTGATTCCAGGGAGAGTTCTTTAAATCTTTTTCAGATGTTTTAATCGATCCTCTTTTATCTTTAGCCAATGTTACAGGGTAATGATATACCATCCACTTTCCTTAAAGGTAATGTTGTGAGTTTCCTGAAGAAATATAAGGAGGCTGAATATCATAATTCATATCGGCCAAACACACTATTAAATACATATTGTAAAATAGTAACTAAGTTGCATGCAAATAGATTTCGCTCAATAGCCATTGGCTTAATTCATCCAGACCAAAATGGCTTTTTAGCAGGGAGGCAGCTGGGGACAAACTCCTGACTATTTTGCTGTGAATAAAACTCAAGCCCTACTGTTTTTGTTAGACGCAGAAAAGGCTTTTGACCTTGTGGTCTGGGAAACAATATTTTATATTCTGACCAGATTTAGTATCCCATCCCAGATCACGGGGCTTATGCACAATATGTATTACAAAGCCAACGCTGGTGTTATCATCAATTCAGCTGAAGTAGGACATATAAAGGTACTCCATAGCACAAGGCAGGGGTGTCCACTGACCCCAATTTCTTTGTACCTTTTTCATCAAGCCTCTAGCTAGAGCAATTTGAGCAAACAAGAGTATCCAACCTCCAATCCCACAAATGGATAAAATCAAATTATATGCTGATGACATCATGCTAATCGTAGATAGTCGGAAGGAGATACAAGAAAAGCTTTTTGAGATTTTTGCTCAATATGAGACACTAGGAGGGTACATAATTAATAGAAGGAATACAGAAATAATACTTTGCAGGTGTATTCCAGAGGTCCTACTACCAGATCTGGTTGGGTGTGTTAATTCCCTTCCAATACAATATTTAGGTATAAGGTTCTGTACCAGAATTGAGGATTTGTATGATCTTCATTACTCTCCTCTTCTTATAAAGGTACAACCCTTATACACCTGGTGGATCTCCCTACCTCTGACTATTTTAGGGAGAGTGTCTTTAAGTAAAATGTCGGTCCTCCCTCAATTTAATTACTTATTCTCTGCGATTCCATGTGTTTTAACTACCTCTTTTTTTAAAGCTGTTGAGTCCATGTTTTCATCTTTTATCTGGCAAAAAAGCACCTAGAATATCACTTAGCACTTTATATGAAACACGCGAGAGCCAAGGGTTGGAGCTCCCCAATCTCGGGAGATTATTACTCTGTTTATTTTGTACAATATTTGCCTAGATTCAATACAAAGGTACTTAGAAGTCTTTTTGTACATAACTACCCAAAAGAGTACGCTATAAGAGCCTGAAGTGAATCTTCCAGAAAAAAAGGGATTTTTATAGAAGTTATTCCATCCTGCAGATTAATATGGTAACTCCCCTTGCTGCAGTTGATACGGGATCAGGGGTGAGGTTGTCACCTGAAATAGTTCAAAGGTGGGGTAAAGTGGGATATTGGAAAATAGCAGTCTTCCTTAGAGGATATAGATGGCAAAACGTATGGTAAGTAAGACAGTGTATACAAGATGGCATCCTCCTTTTGGGGTCATTTAGAATACTCAATAAAGTTCTAGAGGATCTACATTTGGGCCAGATCCTTAACACTAGGGAGATGACCTCTGCTTTAAGTAGTAGTGGGGTTCCGAAAAGGCCAGGGGACTGGAAGAGAATCCTTTCTATCTGCAAGGTCCCGGTATCCACCCTAAAAGTGATTAAAAATGGGATAAATACGAAAGCCTAACATATTGAATTTTAGTGTCTTTAGAGGGGCCAATTGGTGACGGATGATCTTCTTTTCTAAATGGTTTTATATAGAACCCCAGTTTTTTTAATGTATATAAACTATGCTCGCTCAGTTAATTGTTCCGGGTGTATAAGGCACTCCCCAGCAAACTGGACGCATGTGATTAGCCAGTGCACATTAATGCAGAGAATCTGGACTAAAATGTTCCAGGATCTTACAAATGTCGGGAAGGGTAATTTGGCCCCAACTATTTGGCTTGGAGTCTTGGGGTATGACCCAGGACTGGGCCTCTCTAATAAGTGCGTAAAATTAGTATATATTGCATCAGCTGTAGCCTGATCTCTCCTACTTCAAAATTGGCAAACACAGATAATTCCCTCAACGAAGGATTGGCTACAAAAAATGAGAAGAGTTAAAAAAAGTGAGCAACAATATGCAATACTCAACCGGGGAGTCAGGAAATTTGAGAAACTCTGGGGACATTATTTCCAATCAAAAGATGCAGGAGCAGTAATGATAAAAGGAATTAGCTGTCCCCCCACACCCTATTGCAGGCACTTTATGAATTACTTTTTCTTACATGGTTTTATGTCAACTGCATTCTTAATGATAGATTGTATCATTAGATGTGACAATGAGTATTTACTGTATATATATTGTATTTATATAATATGAAATCATATATGTATGGAAAACTTCTAGTTATACTGTCTGATGAAAGTTCACTATAAGCTATGTCTATGATACTGTTACATCTGGATCCCAATAATTTTTCTTTTTTTTTTAAAACAATTAAAACTGCATATTGGAATGTGAAAAGGCCAAAAATTATTAATGAAGCATTGCACTATACTTTCTCTTATGTACAGGTAATCACATAAGATGGGATTCCTCAGACATTTATGCAGGTTCAGCTGCTTAGCTTGGCCAGTAAGATGGGGGGAGGTTAGTTTCTGATTTTCCATCAAACATGCTGTCATATATTGTTATGAAAAAATGATAGGACAATCAGTGTGCCTGAGAGGGGCAGTGGAAAAAGAAAGGAATGCGGATTGGCAGGAGTTGTGCGAGAAAACACGATATTTTGTGAAATAACCAACAGTTTTGAAGACTTTCACACCAGAGAGAGAGGGAAATACTGTATGTGGATTTGTATGTTCCCTCCGCACAGCGCTTGTGCTGTACTTGTGAAATCTCTTGTAATCGAATATAAATCTTAAAAGGGGCTTATAGCCCAATCTTACTTTTTATTGGTTCATGTGCTTGCCACTTTGTTTTCTTGGTTTCTGTTAGTTGTAGCTGAAATTTCCTGTTCTTCATGTGTTTTTCCTATCAGTGCATTATGGCCTAAGTATTCCCTTTTAACTTTTTCCTCTGCTTTTTTTGACTGACTTTTTTTTATTTACGACCAGTACTCCATATGTATGAACTTGTTATCCCTGTTCTCCTTGAAGTCTCCTGACGCCTTAATGACTTTGATGGTGTATTCGAGGCACAATGGAGCAACATTGGGATCTCTCTGTGATACACCTACAACTGGCATGGATAGCTGTTAAGTATTTTATATTGCTCACTAAGTAGCATGCTGCTTGGGTTACTCAAAATCTCCACTGAGAGATCTGTGCATATGACAGAGAGCGGTGGGGGGGAAGAGGGACGGAATACCTTCAGTGCAACGTCTGAAGCTCCATAAGGTGGATGTGGAGCTTGGACTCCACTGGAGACCAGAGACCTCTGATCTCCACCTCCCCCATGTGGCCATCCCATGCCAGAGGGAAGCATCCGTCACCACTTTGTGATCTGTTTGGGGAAGGGAGGGAGATCTGCAATTGACCCAAACTTGGTTTGTGAGCCACCACTGCAATTGTCGTGCAGTGCCCTCCAAAATCTGGAAGCAATCGGACAGATTGCCCTGATGCTGTGCCCACTGGAACTTCAGATCCCACTGCAGAGCCCGCATGAGCCACCTGGTATGCTCGACCAGCAGGATGCAGGAAGCCATGAGACCCAGCAGCCTCAGGGTCATCCTGACCGAAACCTGGGATAGAGGATGAAGGATCAGAATCATAGCCCGAATATCCGGGACTCGCTTTTTGGGAGGATAAACCCGAAACTGGGTCGTTTCCAGAACCACTCCAATGAAAAGGAGCTTCTGAGAGGGAATCAGGTGCGACTTCGGCACGTTGATGGAGAAGCCCAGCAAATGTAAGAGGTCGGCCATAGTCTGGAGGTGGGAGATGACTGCCTTGGACAAGCCTGCCTTCAACAGCCAGTTGTTGAGATAGGAGAAGACTAAAACCCCTTATCTGCGCAGATGGGCTGCAACTACCGCCATCACTTTTCTGAACACCCGAGGGGCACTGGCAAGGCCAAAGGGGTGCAGGGTGAACTGAAAGTGCTTGTGGCCTACAATTAACAGTAGGTAACGCCGGTGGGTCGGCAGGAAGGGGATGTGAAAATACGCGTCCTGCAAGTCTAACGCTACAAACCAGTCTCCAGGGCCGAGGACAGACAAGACCTGAGCAAGTGTCAACATTTTGCACTTCTCCTTCCGGAGGAAGCGGTTCAGGTTCCTGAGATCCAAGATAGGGCGCAGGAATCTGTCCTTCTTGGGCACCAGAAAGTACTGGGAATAACAAGCACAACCTACTTCTGGGGCAGTAATGCGCCCGATGTCCCCCTTGGCCAAGAGGGCCAAAACTTCTTTTTGGGGAAGGGCCAGGTGATCCTCCGACATGCGATGGTACTGAGGTGGCATGGAGGGAGGGGTAGTCTTGAAGGGGAGGGAGTAGCCCTTCGGACTATCAGCAGAACCCATCGGTCTGACGTGATGGTGCGCCAGTGGGGGAGGTGATGGCGGATCCTGCCACCCACTTGAGTTTGGTGGTCCTGGAAGGTCAGACTAGGAGGGTTTGGAGGCTGACGTAGAGGGGGCTGAGGTGGACTGGCCCGCTCGCTGGCCCCCAGAACCATGCTGGTGGTTCCCACGTCCCAGGCCGTGCTGGGGCTGAACAGCCTACACCAGCCTGTGGCTCCGGGCGGGACGTAGTGTGGCACCCCTTCCGAAGCCACAAAAGAGGCGAAAGGCAGACTGCACAGGGCGGGTAGTGGAGAGGCCTGAGGACCTGGCTGTGGCTCGGGAGTCCTTAAAGCACCTCAGCCGGTTGTCTGCCTTGCGGCTGAAAAGGCAATGGCCATCAAAGGGCATGTCCATATGTGTGTATTGGACATCCCCAGAAAACCCAGTTGAACTCAACCAGGCATAGCATCGAAGGGCTATTGACGTGGCAATCATTATGCCCAGTGCGTCAGCGGTAGCCAACAAACAGCGGATGGTAAACGTCGCTGCATCTCTCCCCTCGGCAACAGCATGAGAAAGCACGGCCCGGGCCTCCTCTGGGCACTGAGGCAGCACTTGCGCCACCGTATCCCACAGAGAGTGGGAATAATGGCCCAACAGACATGCAATGTTTACCGACGACATTCCCAAGCTGAAGGTATAAAACATATTTTTCCCAAGTTGGTCCAGCTTCTTGAATTCCCTATCAGGTGGAGCTGTAGGGAAGGCACCTCTTGAATGTAGAGGCTTGGACCACCAAGATCCCAGGGGTAGGGTGTTGGGAGAGGAAAGTGGGGTCACCCTTGGCCGGGGGTGGCATCGGGCAACCATCCTATCCACAGGAGCCCCTATATTGGGCCTGGACCAGGTGCCCAAAAGGATGACCATAAGGGCTTCATTGAACAGCAGCAGGGGCTCCGGAGAGCTAGCTGCTGGCTGAAGCACCTCTGTCAGGAGGTTAGTCCTGACTGCCACCGTGGGATGCTCGAGGTGGAGAGCCTTGGCTTCCCTAGGCAACACCACTGTGTAAGACACTCCCTCCTAGGTAGCCACGGTATAAGGAGACATCATGAATAAGTCTGCGGAGGTATCCAGACCACTGGCGTCCCCCAGTTCCTCTCTCCAGTCCAGCTGGTCACTTAAATGGTCCTCAGACCCCTCCCAGTCTTCCTCACTCTCCTCTGGCTGCCAAACTGGTTGAAAATGGGCAGAGCGAAATGCAGTCACAAAAGTACCCATCGGCGCCAGATCCAGCATCGGTCAATTCTGGTCCGGCTTTGTATCCACATCAGGGTGGAAGCTGGGATCGACGTTGGCTGGAGGTCCAGCTGGCTTCGGCTGTGGACGTGGTGCCGGTGGAATTGGCGCCGGTAGAGGTGTCAGGAGGTCGACCGGCACCGATCCAAATCCAGGCCTGGATCAGAGGGGGCCCTGTGGAGCTGGGACTGGGGCCGCCGGCATCAAAGGCCTTGGGCCTCCAGCCGAGTCTGAGAGGCTTGAAGGCGCAACGGCAGCATAGGGCTCCCCAATGATGGCATGCATTGCTTCGTAAAATTGGCGAAGCTGGGCAGGGGTCGCTCCAGTTCCCGGGATGGGAAGGAAGGCCGGAGTTGACCCTGAAGGCTCCACATGCAGAGCAGCGGGAGTGGCACCACCCGCACCCTTTGCCGCGTCGACTGACGGATGAGGGGAAGTCGAAGAGCAACAATGCTTCTTCGACTTCTTCTTATGCTTTGACTTACCAAACCACGAGTGCAAAGACTTTGATGAGGAGTGAGGATGGCTCCACGATCAGTCCCCTGTGACTGGGACCTTGAACGACGTGGAGCTGGCTCCAAGGCCTCGAGGAGCTTTCAGGATCGCTCCAGCAAAGGCTTCGAGTGGACGACGTGGAGCTGGCTCCCAAGCCTCGAGGAGCTTTCAGGATCGCTCCAGCAAAGGCTTCGAGTCCTGGTCATGCTCGAGGCAGTAGAGGTCACACGCGGTGTGGATCCATTACCGACATCAGCCGGGAACAGGAACCGCAGGCGTTAAAACCGGGCATCCCTTGTGCACCAGAAGTCGATGATAGACTTGAAAAATAAGTCAACAAAAGTCGCAAAGACTCAGTCAAAAAGTGTCTAGCGGAACCGCTCTCTCTAGATCTGCGCTTGCTGGTGTGGAAAAAGAAAGAACTGATGTTGGCGCGCGAGTGCGGCATCTAAGTAACCTCTGTTACGTCATCCAGCAACCACAACGCCGACGACAGACACGGAGTTGACCGATGCCACCTACCGAGGCGCAGGGGTACTGCTGATGAAAAAACTTTCTGGATCCAGTCTGAAGCCTGGGGGATATTCTAAGGTAAGGCTTCTATAACTAACTGATTCTTTCAGATAAGAGTTATTTAGGAAGAAGCTTAGCAAACTTTAATCATGCAAGTACTCTAAAAAAACAGCAAACTGATTTGGCAGATTTTTAACAAGTCTCATTTCTATAGCTCCCATGATACAGGCCCTGACACAGTGATTAGACCTGATGATTGAGTTGGGCATTTTACTAAGATATGTTCAAGTCCAGTCCAAACTGACGAGACTCCCTGTAGTCAGTTGTACCAAAGAGACTCTTCCCTCTTGGGTGTCCCTTCTGCCCTGAACTTAAAATAGGGCTAAAATATGTTGTGGAAGCAATACATACATTCCCAGGTGGAAAAACCACAGGACCAGACAGAATTCCTGTGGATCTTTTTAAAGAAAATATGTCTCTGTGGGTCCTTCTTTTGAGTAATGTATTCAAGGCAATTGCAAGTTTTGGCCCTCCCAAAGCATGGTCACATGAGGTTATCATACCTATCATTGAGAAGGGATCTAAAAGGGACCCTCACTTTTATCATCTTATATCATTAATTAATTATACAACAAAAATGATGAGCGGGATATTATTGGAGTGCCTACAAACCTGGGCGCATGATATAAATATCATCTCTGACCTACAATTTGCTTTGCACGCTAGCCTTGGGACAATTGAGCAGTGCCTCAATTTCTATCTCTTGAGAAATAAATATACAGTGGCTGAAGAATGGAAGTTATACTTATCCTTCATGGACCTCAGTTCAGCATTTGATTCTGTAAATGGATCTATACTTTGGAACATCAGGGTCGGGCTTGGGGTGGAACCGAATATTATCAGCTTTCTGAGGAAAGTTCATTCGGAGGTAACTGCCTGTGTTAGGTATGAGCCAGGCGGGGGGACCAGACAGGCATTTAAATTAGTAAGAGGTGTGTGCCAGGGCTGTGTCCTGGCACCTTTTCCTTTTACTCTTGCCATCAACTGCTTAGGTAAATATTTGCTTATTTAGAAGACTGATTTTTCACAATTAGGAGGCAACCATTTCCCTGCGTTGATATATGCCAATGATACAGTCCTTCATGCCAGAAATGCAATTGGCCTCCAGCATTAATTAGACCACTTTTGTGTATTTATGGCCAATTTGACCTGATGGTTAACCAGGGCAAGATAAACATCATGATCTATGGCTTTCTAAAAAATTATGTTACTTCCTTCATAGTTAACAACAAGAAAATGAGTGTGGTCCCATTGTTTCCGTACCTTGGAGTTCTATTTGATGATAGACTTAGTTGGGGCCCACTGTGTATGGCTAAAGCTGCTGCCTTAGCCAGAAGTTCTATGGCTGTTTTCAGTATCGTCTCCAAACATGGCAGTAAACCAACTAGAGAGCGTCTGACGGTATATAATGCTAAATGTTGTTCAATTGCTACCTATTGGGCCGGCTTGTGCAACATGAGGGATTAGTCACTTATACAGAGAGTTTGAGAATGGCTTTATAAGAAGAATGCCAGCTGGACAACTACTGCTACCCATATTTGTCATGCTGAAGTGGGATAAGACAAAATTAATGATTTGATTAAGTTACAACTGTTTGTATTGTGGCTTAATTTATGTAGTAAAACGGAGACCTATTTTAATCGATTAGTATTAGTTGATTATCTAAAACTGGCCAAGGTTTCAAAGATCCCATTGTTGTCATATATTAATAAAGCTTGCCACATTTTACATTTACAGAATCTTTTTGATAAGCTGGCGATTTTTTCTACTAATTATTCTAAATCCTTGAAGGCAACTAATATGTCTAATTGCACTGCTACAAGACTGCATAGCCTATATCAGGATTTACACTACCCTTGGCATTGAGCCATATCTTAATTGGGTCACGAATGAGGACCATAGATTTCTACTGACAAAGCTGAGGCTCAACATTGCACATTTTCTGGTGGTTTTCCAAGTTCGATTCACTTATTTAAACAATGTGGTACCTGTCTATTCATGCAATTGTTTCTCTGCACAAAGCACATTGCACTTTAAGCTTTTTTGTACATTTTATTCTACATTTTTGTCAATTTTATTCGGTACTGGGGAAATTTTATATATTGCCAGTTCTAAAATAAGCAAATATGAGACAATGTAGAACAGCAATGGTGTTTGTGCACTCTCTCTGGTCGGTGTTCCACAGTATCATGTTTTATGTAAGTTTTGTATGTCAGAGGGTAACCTTACAATGCTGATATAATTTGGATTTAAAATACTTTTAATCTTGGAATGTTTTAACTGTTTGAAGTTATGTATTGCAGAGAAATTATCTGGACAAATCATGTTTTGCAATAATTGTTTTTTGTTTTTCCTACGAAGCATGTGAATGTGTTTTTATGGTCTTTTATGGTCACTTGTTTAATCGAATAAAGAATTTGACTGACTGATTAAGGTGAAAGACAAGGCGCTATTATGCCCTGATATTGCAGTTGACCTAATAGTGCTTTTATACTTCTCTTTGCTTCTGGCTTTAAACGATATTGAGCATGTGCTTGAGGTTAACCATGTAAGGGAATAATATGGGTAATAGAGTGTTTAACCCACCCCGGTTGGTTTCTGTATAAGGCTGGAGCCTGTTTAACAGGCCTGTTCACTGGTGCAAATATTCCTGATGTCTTCTCGTACTGTGGGAGAAAAAGCTACTCGTGTTACTTCTTCCCCAAAAGGGCTCTTCTGTAATAAAACAGGAGGCCGGCCATCTGCAGCTATTCCAATGTCGTACTTTTCAGATAAATTAGGCCAGAAGACAACTTTAACAATGTGTGGCATATCACCATCAATCTGTATCTTTAAATTATATCCCATATTAGGATGATTTAACTGCTTATCTGGAGTCTCAACTTATATGATCTCATCAATTGGACTTGCCACCAGAAACGTAAGGAGAGAGTCTAAATCACTGTTGTGACTTCTTCTGCACTGTCTAGAAGCGCTCTTGCACACGTCTTGTTTTGAAGGAACATTTGTAGCTATATAGGCATGTTTCTTAGAAAGCCCAGCTACTTTATTCTTCTTAAATGTAGTGATACAGTTCCAGTTTTTTTATTTTATCGAGGTCCCTGAAATCATAACCACCTGTACTAGATTCCTGAAACAAGGGAGATCCAGTCTGTCTTTGATCTCTCCCCCTCCCTCTGTTTCATTCACCTACCATTGCAGATTTCTTTTTACAGGAACCCTTAATGTCACTTTTAAGTTTTAAATGTGGCTGGACAGCTTGTGTACCTAAGGTGTTATGAGCCACAGAAGTATAAACATCCACAATTATTTTCAGTAGTTTCCATTCATGATCTGGAACTGCTTCCATTCTGCGGCATATGACCAGAACAAAAGCTTCTCTTTTAATGTTGCTCAGGACGATTGAGGAAACTGTAGAAACGTTCTCCATTAACTTCCAGAGATGGTGCAACTCTGTGCTCATTCTGTACTTATTTCTGTAACTCAGGAAGAAATGCTAATGAAGGTGTGACATGGGTGCTAGTCTAAATAGATATGCTTCCCAAGATGTAACATTTCTCTTTGGGCGTCACCGTCTCAAAAGGAGGACATATAGTCAGTATTCTTTGTTTGTCTTGGGGTGTTATGTGTGGCTAGGCCACTTCCAACTAGTTGAGCGTATGAGCAATCCAGCAGGCAAACTCGTCACACTCCATGGGCAGCTAGCCTAACTGATTGTATATGCCCCTGAACTGCTGGTCCAGCAGTGAGAGTTGGTCTATAGTTGATGGTATGCAGTACAAAATGTACAAGGCGACTGTGTAATTCAAGATCCCTACAATTTGTCAGAAAATTAAAAGGGTGAACAGCCACCTACTGATCACATAGCCCCATCATTTACTCGGAGGTCCCAAATGGACATTTGTGTGCGTATGTGGTAACTGACTAGCAAACCTGTTCTTGAGTTCCTGGTAAGTCAAAGAGATTTCAAGACCACAGTAAACCCTATAGGGTGCAGGCATTCCTACAGCTTTGTAAGATGGAAACTGATCGGAGGCTGCATTTATAGCCTCATCCGCCACCCGTGAGTAAAACATCTCAAAGGCATATGCTGAGTGAGCAGTTATTACAAAAGTAACTGCCCCCCACATCAGTGGCACCTTGAAGCTTGAGATGCTGAGTAACTGCTTCCTGGTAATTGGCTCCTATCACACCAGGGGCCACCATGTAAACCTATGGATTCAAGAAAAACTGGATTAAAAAAATTGGAAAGCCCACAGAATGAAGAATAACCTTTTGAATTCAAGCTTGACAAACCTATGGCAGTACATGCGCCCTTATTTCCTGTAGGAGGTAACAATAATGAATCTGGTGTCTCCGTAATTATATAATAGTAACTTGTGCATGTGCATACCAAGAAGAAACTACTCAATGTTTCCCAAAAAATCCATCCCCCCTTTAGGAGCCAATTAAGACTTTGGCTTAGCTCTACAAGGTGTTTTTTGACACCCATGGGTGCCACGAGGGAACCTAGTTTAATGCACCAATGTTTGAGTGAGAAAGACTGGTTATTGCAGCCCTGCAGAACCCCACCAAATACACAGTTAAAGTGGAGTCAATGCTTTTGGGTTACTAACAATCCCTTAACAGGGATCCAGGGATGCCTTTGTGAATGGAAACAAACCTATTCTCTTCTCCCTAATACTACGGACACAAACTGCACTGAGAAAATGACACTTTAGCTAAAAAACTTTTTATTTCACCAGTCTCAACCTGTTGCTTAGCACATCTAAAATAACCACATTTAATATCTTAATAACAGCACTTATGAATGTTGCGAATAGCAAGAATGAAATGAACATTTCTACCATAGTTAGAAATGTAGTATAGAAACCTAACACCCTAAAACCTGCTTTTATATACTACACTAGATGAGTATGTTATGTTAAATAAATGTCTATAGCGCGCGTCTACCCAAAGGTGTCTTGGCGCTTGCGGACAATGAATTATTTTATTTATTTATTTATGCAATTTATATAGCGCGAACAAATGCCCAAGGGCGTCTCAGCGCTGTGGATGGAGCAGGATATGAGCAGAGGGGGGGGGGGGGGTTTATTGGTTGAAAAGCCAGGTTTTAACTTTTTATCTGAAGATGGTCAGTGTGGGGGATGATCTAATGTCAGGGTCGAGGGAGTTCCAGAGTTTGGCAGTTGAAACCGTGAAACTGCGATCACCCCAGGTGACAGTTCTGGTTCTAGGAACCGTCATGGTGAGAGTATTCATTGATCGAAGTGATCGTTTGGGGTGGTGAAATTTTTTAGAGAAAATGTGGACCTTGTTTTTGTGTGGCTTTGAAGGCGATGCAGAGGGCTTTGAACTTTATTCTGTTTTTGACAGCTAACCAGTGAAAGCCTTTGATGATATGGGCAATGGGTTGAAACTTGGGGGTACCAGATAACATCCTGGCCGCGGCATTTTGTACGGACTGTAGCTTTTTGAGGACTTTAAGTTGGGCATTAAGCAGAAGTCCGTTACAGTAGTTCAATGAGGACATTACAAGAGCGGTGTCCAGGGTCTTACCAGAGTTGAGGGGAAGATACAGAAGAATCTTTTTTATGGCTTTTAATTTGAAAAAAGAGGAGGACGCAATGGAGTTTACATGTGTGGAGAAGGTGAGTTTGTCATCAATGAGGACACCTAAGTTTTTAACCTTGGTGACTGGAAGGGGGAGGGCCTAGGCCCATGGGCCACCAAGCATTAGGCCAGGTAGGGACAAGCTTGCCAAAAGTGATGACCTCCGTTTTGTTGGAGTTAAGTTTGAGACAATTTATTGACATCCAATTACTGATGGCAGACATGCCTGTTGAAAATTGGCAGCAATTTTATCTCCATTGTCTTTGATGGTAAGTACTAATTGGGTGTCATCTGTGTAGGATGTTAGGCTCATCCCACAGTCCTTAATGACTTTTGTCAAGTCTGTAACATAGATATTAAAAAGAGTTGGACTGAGGGATGAGCCTTGAGGGACACCACAGGGTAACACCATTTGTGCAGATTGAAATGTTCCTAGCTGAAACGTCTGGGTACGGTGAGCCAGGAAGGATGACAGGAGATCTTTAGCTTTGGCCTGGATGCCCATGACGTTGACACGATCGATCAAAATTTTGTGATCGACCGTGTCAAAGGCCGCGGTGAGGTCAAGAAGGATGAGCACCGCTGCTCCTCCTTGATCAAGGGCTGCTCTTATCTCGTCTGTGGCCTTGATAAGGGCGGTTTCGGTGCTGTGGTGCTTCCGGAAGCCAAACTGCGTGTGGTCAAGAAGGAAGTGTTCTTCAATGAATTGGGAAATTTGGTGGTTCATCAATTTTTCGACGATTTTAGCGGGGAAAGGCAGACTGGCTACGGGACGGTAGTTATTGGAATCATCTGCATCAAGGTGGGCTTTTTTTAAAAGTGGTTTGAGAAGGGTATCTTTCCAAATTGCTGGGTAAATGCCGTAATTGAACATACCATTGAAGATGTTAGTGAGTTGAGGTGCTATATTATCAGAAATCGGAAGGAGTATAGCTGAGGGACAGGGGTCCCTGGATGATCCTGATTTAATACCGTTCATAGTTTTGGCAACCTGACTGGGATTAATGTTGTCAAATTGCAAAAAAGTAGGGTGATTTTTGAATGTCACAGGGGGAGGGGGTACTGCATTAGCATTGCCAGCGAATTGGGTATAGATATTGTTTACTTTATCAAAGAAAAATGTGGCTAAGTTGTCGCAAAATGATTGAGATGGTTTGGGAGTGGATTGTGGGGGTAGGTGAGATAGTTTGGCTACAACCTGGTAAAGTTGTTTATTTGAGTTTTTGGCATGTTCAATTTGTGAGGAATAGTAGTTGCTTTTTGTTTGCAGGATTAAAAGTTTGTATTTGGTAAGCTCTTTTTTTATAGATTTCCTTCTCTTCTCCGGAGTAGGTCTTTCTCCAATGTCTTTCTTTATTTCTGCAGATTTGCTTCTGCTGTCTGAGGGCCTCATTAAACCAAGGTGCGGAGGGTGTACTGCGATTTCTAGATGTGGATTTCGTGGGTACTAATTTGTCAAAGGCGGTAGTAAGCCATTATGAGTATTCTTTGGCTGCTATATCAGGGTTATGGGACAGCTCAGTTATTGAAGAGGGCAGAAGGTTTCTAATTTGCTGGTAGTCCAGATTTTTCCATGGTCTAAAAGTGTGTGTGGAACGAATGTTATGATCAGAAAGTGGGGACGAATCAGATAAAATTGTGAACATAACTGCATGATGGTCTGTCCATCCTTAGAGGAGGATCTTGGAGATGTTTACGTTTTTATCATTGGTGAACAGGCCATCTAGGGTGTGACCTGCATCATGAGTACTGCCTATTACCAGTTGCCTGAGACCTAGGGTTGCTAGGTCCGTTAAGAGGTTTTTGGTATCATTATTTAAAGAATTTTCAAGGGGAAAGTTAAAATCGCCTAAGATAGTGGTAGAGTTGTCTGTAGCTAGGGACTCCATTGTTTCTAGAAAAGTGGCATGAAATTGGGTTTTGCTGCCTGGTGGTCGGTATAAAAGGATGCCTTTGAAACGTTGGGATGGGCCTAAGGTGATAGAGAATTGCAGTGCTTCACATGTAAGAAGTGGGACTGGACTGATGATGGTTTTGAATGAGTTTCGGTAAATTATAGCAATTCCTCCACCAGTTCTAAGCTTTCTGTCCTGACTAAGAATGTTATAGCCTTCTGGAGTGGCTATAAGAAGGTCAGGTTCTGAAGAGGGGTTGGTCCACGTTTTGGTTATAAAAAGTAAGTTACGTTTATGAGCGCTAATAAACTCAGCGATTTCATCTTTGTGCTTACTTATGGACCGGGCGTTAATGAGTGCAGCATGAATTTGTTTAGTGTTCAGTGAAGGAGAGGGTGGAGAAAATACATATGTACGGTGTGGGGCGCTAAGTTTATAGTGACAGCTTGGGCAGCTATTATGAAAGTAGTAAGGGTTGTTAAGGTTGAAGTCAAAGTCAGGGCAATTGGTCAGTGGGCGTAAATTGAGAAGGGCTAGGCGATTGTAGCCTAGAATGGGAACTGATGTTGGAGGACTAAGAGTTGTGGCCCTGGGCCCGGTACAGGCGCGGACGGGCGCAGACAGGCTTGCCTTTGGCGCGCCCGCTGCGCGCGTCCGCTGCGCTTGCGCTTGCTCTCCACCCTAAGTAGTCTGGGGCCGTCGAGAGACTGGAGCGCTGCTTGCGGCATCCGCCGGAAGTGGGGGGGTGTCTGCTCCCGGTGTAGCCCTCCAGTCAAGCGGCACAAGCCGGGCTGGAACGGCGCCTCGGGGAACAGAGAAGAACGCGGGTTAAGGAGTGAGCAATGTGAACACCACAATACGATTTTAGGTAAAGTGCAAGTGACAAATTATGTTTAGAACGTTATTTAAAAAGCTGCACCTCTTACATCAGGTTGCACGCGTTGGGGCGAAGCAATGCGATTAAAAGAATGCAATTAACAGTTTTAAAAACGCTATAAACAGTTTTTAAAAAACGCTACAAACAGCGAAGCGGCACCTCGTTCATTAGGCTGCACGCATACTAAGTTAGTGCATTACTGATTCCTAAACAGCCAAGTCTTCAGTTCCCTTCTAAAAGCAAGAAGAGTGGTTATTGACCTAGGATATAATGGGAGGGAGATCCATAGCTTACCAGTGCTATTAATGAAAATCCTTCCTCCCAACTTCACTTTCCTAATTCTTGTGATGGTAATTAGTTTGGCATTAGTTGGTCGTAAAAGACTTCTTGGTGAGTGACAATTAAAAGCTTTCCACAAGACTTCTGGTCCTCTCTGTACAAGGCTTTATGGGCCAGACAGAGAGCCTTAAACTTAATCCGTTGTCACACCGTGATCCAATGCAGCTCCCAAAGGCCTGCAGAAATCAACTGGAATTTGGGGAGGTGCTGCATTTTGAATCGCTTGGAGTTTATCAAGTAATTAAGCCTGGAGATTCATGTACAGGCCATTACAATAATCAAGTTTAGGTAGTATCTCCAGGAATAAAAGGAAACAATTTCCCTAAGATTTTTATCGCAAAAAAAGAGGAAGATACAACTCTTGACACCTGTGCATCATATCTGAGCTTGTCATTCATGATAAATCCAAGATTTTTAGCTTTAGCCACCAGGGTGGGAGGAGTGCCCAGACTGCCCGGCCACAAAGCTGGAGACCATACCGGAGAGAGATTCCCAAACAGAATAACCTCTACTTTTAAGCTGTGTCTACTCATCCAGTCGCTTAGGGCAATCATGTAATCGCGTAATCTTAGGGAATAGCTGACATTATTATCCACAGCAGACACGACAAATTTGGTATCATCTATATAGGATGTTGGAATCAAGTTAAAACTTTTGATAGAGGGGCACGTTTTGAGACATAGATATTAAAGAGCGTTGGGCTCAGTGAAGAGCCCTGAGGGAATCCACATGGCAGAGTAAAAGGTGATGATTTAAACTGAACAAAATTCAAAATTTGAGACCTTTCTGACAGAAAGCAGGTTAGCAAAGGGATTGCTTTATTTTTAACCCCAGTGGCATTCAAACGGCGGACCAATAATCTATGGTCCACCGTATCAAAAGCCGCAGAGAGTTCAAGCAGGATAAGCTGCTGACCCTCCGCTATTCAATGCCATTCTTATATCTTCAGTGGTCTTAATCAGTGCAGTCTGTGTACTGTGATTCACTCTAAACCCAAACAGACTGGGGTCCAAAAATTGATGGTCGAGAATATAGTTCGATAGCTCAACATTAATTATTGTTTCCACAATTTTAGCTGGCAAGGGAAGTCTTGAAATGGGACGATGATTTGCAGGATCACTAGAGTCCAGAGAGGGTTTTTTTATAAGAGGGAGAATATTGGCTTGTTTCCAAACTACAGGAAATGTCCCTTGTTCAAACAGTTGATTGAAAACTAATGATAGATAAGTGACGACAGGCTGAATTGCGAGCTTTAAGATCTTAGGGGGACAAGGATCGTCAGATTGTCAGGAGACCCGGATTGAACAGGTAAAAGAAGAGGTCCTTTTTGGGAGGGAGATGTTGTAGTGAATTTTGTTATGGAACCATCATTGAGTATTTCCAGGTCAGTAGGATCTATGTCAATATTGGATTTGTCAAATTGGTCAAAGATAATATTGAGCTTATTTTTTAATGACCGGGCCAGAGTATCACCGAAATCTTGATTGTGAGTAATAGAGTTGTTTTAGCATTTAGTATGGAGAAGCATAACTTGAATCTAGAGTTTCTTAACCCCTTAAGTGCTGCTGACGGCCAACGGTCGTCAGCAGCGCTGCCTCCCCAGTGCTGCGCACGACCATTGGACGTCCATTCAGCACTGGTTCCAATGGACAGCGCAGCACTGGGGAGGGATGTTTACACGCAGCTAAGGTGTTAAGGAGGATCAGTGCACTGTATACCTGTTTACAGCAAAACCTAGTAGTTGTCAAAAGTTTGGGAGGACGTGTCCCCTACAAAAGGTAAACATACGTCGCATCATCTCCTCTCCTCCCGGACATGGCTCGAAATCAGATTTTAGTGGAAAGTGTGATTCAGCAGCGTCTCTGGCAGTATCCTGCACAATAATCTGGGGCTAAGTATCTCTACTGACAAGTGGTTCAAGTTCCAACCGTTTTATACTGTATCTTATCTATGATGGGAATTTGTGACATAACTTCAGGAAACATCTCTACCACAAAAAGGTAGCAAGAGGTACCACCCTCCCTATTTACTTGATATCGCTGCCTGATATCCGGCCCTTGATGAAGTAAGTCAGAAGGGTCATATCTTTAAGCCTTCTTTTCAACAGAAGCAAAGCTAAGGGAGAGATGTGGGTTATAATAATGCCTTTCAAGAATGAAAGGTGCTTAGGGGCAACACACTTTTGGGAGCATAGAGATTTTAAGATCTTATTGTAAATGGTAAAAAGTCAAAGAAACCTTGAAATAAAAATGATATAAATGATCTCATGGGAGTACAAAAAAGGTGGATGGATTGAGGATATTAATACAGATATTAATCATTCTCTCAGGAGGAGAGTGGGCGCACACTGCTGCACATCCCAGCGCACACTGCCTCGCATCCCAGCACTCAGTTTTCTGCTCGAAACAACTTTTTGGTCTCTCTGATGAAGGGCTAAACCCAGAAGCACATGTCTAGAGATAACAGCACTACCTGCACCAATTTTGGTGAAAAACTACAGCAACTTCGAAGTAAGCGTACTGCATTTACCAGAATACAATGGGAGAACTGTGCTGGGATGAGATCAGTGTGCTCCCTCCCCCCTTGTGTTTAAAAGGCTCCCTTGAGCTAACAAGCTCACCTGGGATCCACCTGTGTGCCGGTGGAGTGGTACTGTGACCTGTAAAGACTTGGGCAGCATTTCAGCAACCCGTGATGACTTTTTTCCGCTCTCAACTACTTTTTGCACTTTACTGATGAAGGGCTAAACCCAGAAACATGTATCTAGAGATAACAGTACTACCTGCACCAACTTTGTTGAAAAACTACAGCAACTTTGAAGTAAGCATACTGTATTTACCAGAATGCAATGGGGAGAACAGTGCTGGGATGAGAGGCAATGTGCTCCCTCCCATCTTGTATTATTCTATTCTCTATTCATGCACATAGTATTTGTCTACTGAGTGAGGCTCCTGCTCCAACCCAGTGTTAGGATTTGCTAACCAGATGATTGGTAAGAATACCTGTGAGGTTGCATATAGGTGTTGCGTGTGATTCCAAAGAGTGCTTCACCTGTTGGGTGCTGTGCATCATGATTTGCAATGTTTCAATATTCACCTATGATGTTTTCCAAAAAAATGACAACAAGCATTTATATTGTGGCGATTGAAATCCAGACCGCTTTTCTAGAGTGATCTCTTTTTTTTCTCATATTTTTTAAGTGATTTTTTCAATCGGACATCAACACAAAAATAGTAACATCCCCCCATCCCTCACCCCACCCCCAACAAATCAAGAAAGAGAGGCATTACTTTGCAAATGAATTTTGGTGAGAACCAGGGCATGATAATCAAACAGCATATTTAAGACTATATGTAGTGCACATAGTACTGGCGATGCTGTGTAAATCACCTCCCCTTGAGCTTTTCTTCATGTTAACTTGTCACACAACTTCAGAGTCCATTCTATTCTCCATAACAGGTTCCTCAATTTCCTGCTGTAAGCAGATCTCCACCATATCCCACTCCATTATGCCCTCGGTCAGTCCCAGTGTATACCAATCTGTGCCTTACCCCACACTTCGCTTGCACCCATCGCGCTAATTCCCACAGGCATTATTTCTTAGTAGGTGATCGGTTAGTTATCCATCTTAGTGATATACATGTCTTTGCTATGGTTAATCCCAGTTCCACTACCTTCTCTTCTTCTCCCCATGATCAGCTATCTCCTCACCTCTGCAAATTGGCCTAGAGCGTTCACTAGGGATAGTGATCACATGGGTCAGCCCTTAGCCCCCTCCATCTCGGAATCCATTCCCCTGCCCATCGGCCCGACAACCACAGAGGATATGAGTCCCAACCGGTGTCCGTTGATCTCCATGACCCTCACAACTCTTGCTCTAGTTGGTCCAAATCTAACATGTTCCTGCCAAGACAAATACATTCCATCCTTTCTAGCCCGAACAGAGAATCTCCTCGCTATCTTAGATGCAGCAATACTGATAGCCCACCCCATGTGAATGTCACCCAGACTCCTCCCCCTCCTAATCCACTACGACTTAAATGTGTGCTATTTAATTGCAGATCAGCAAGTACACACGCCTCCGATATCTTCAACCTCATCCAACACAATTATTTAGACATTTTCATCCTCACTGAAACTTGGCTAATCCCGCTTCCACTCCTATCTTAGACCTCCTAGTACCTCCCACTCATGACATAATTAGGCTAGACAGAGCTCCGAAGTTGGGTGGTGGCATAGCCTGTATTCACAGGAACACACTCTCGATTTCTCACTTACAGTCCTCTACGCCTTCTTCATGTAAATACCTCTGTCTCAGCATCTCAAGTAAGAACCTACTGGTTTGCAAACTTCACACCATTTACCATCCCCCAGGAGACAATCTCCCTTTCATTGAGCAACTGATGGAAATCATCACTAGCAATGTCGATTTAGCGGTGTCCAAACTCTTCCTTGTTGACTTCAACCTTCAGTGGTCTAACCCTAACGACCCCGCTGTATCTTGCCTTAAATCATTCTTAAATGATCAAGAACTGACTCAGCACTGTGACCAACCAACGCATGTCAAAGAAGAAACTCTAGACCTCATCATCTCTAAAGGGCAGACTAGCACCCTAGATTCCATTACCCCGTGTGACTGGTCCAACCACCACAGCATCCTCTTTTATATCAACAGGGAATTGTTGATGAGGAAGGCTCAGCCAATGAAAACAAAGATTTGGAAAAGGGACCTCAGACCAATAAACTCTGATGAACTAGCTGCCCACTGTAATTCTGCCCTCTCCTCCCAAACTGACTTGGTGGAGGTGCAATTACTCACCGACGCCTACAATTCGACCATCTCCAACATCATGGATAACATTGCTCCACTCCAAGAAAAAAAAAGCCTCAACAAAAATATCCAAACAACAACTTAAACACGGAACGCTGCAACCTTAGGGCAGTTGAACGTCCCTGGCGAGCCAAACTCTCCTCGGACCAACTAAAACTACTTAGAGATGTCAGGAGCATCTACACAAACAAATCAAGAGTGCTAAGGCTGACTATTTCAGACACCAACTGGATCAAGTGGCAAACCGCCCCAAGAAACTTTTCGAATTGTCCAAACAGCAATCAGTCATTGTTTCTAGCCACTCTGATCCTGGTGGCAACCCACCCTCATGTGGCAAACTTGCTGCTTTCTTCATTGAGAAATCAAGACTCATCTGCACTGTCCTCGCCTCTAAGAAGGCTCTATTTCCTTCTTCCAGTGCCATTGACCCCTTTGAAGAGCGTAAATCGACCATGACGAACATCAAGAACAATGCGTCATGGGGCACCTTTACCCCATTTAGTGAAAATGACATTATCAAGATTCTTCAGAATATCAACCCTTCCAAACACTTCAGTGACCTGTTGCCCCCGTCCATCTTCAAATAAAACAAATATGCACACATCCCCACCTGGACAAGGATTGTAAACGCTTCTCTATCACTAGGGACAATTTCCGACTGCCTAAAAGCAGCTCAGGTAGCACCTATACTAAAAAAAAATAATGCTGACAAATCTGATCTCAATGACTTCCGCCCCTTTGCAACATCCCCACCCTACCGAAACTCCTAGAAAAATGTGTACAATCCCAACTTTGTGCTCACATAGAGAAGTACCAACTCCTAGACTAGCATCAATCTGGCTTTAGGAAGGGGCAGAGCACTGAATCAGCTCTGACTCACATTATGGATGACATTTTAAAAATGCTTGACCAAAACTAATCCTGCCTCCTGATCCTCCTTGACCTTTCCTCTGCATTCGACACGGTTAATCATGACAACCTCCTATCCATCATGCAAAATAGAATGGGGTTTTCTGATCAGGTACAACAATGGTTCTCAACCTTCCTACATCATAGATCACAAAGAGTCAAGGCAAAACACTCTCTCTCTCAGCCCTCTCCTGTAATCATGGGGATCCCTCAAGGGTTTGCTCTATCTCCTATCCTCTTCAACCTTTTCTTGGAACCTCTTGCTAAATTACTAAACTCCATAAACAATAAACATTCTCTTCCACATGTATGCGGATGACACGCAACTCTTTCTGAAAATCTCATCCCCGGAAAACATCATCTCACTCAACATTACCCTAACGTCTACTCAAAACTGGTAACGGAGAACCATCTTTTGCTCAACACTTCCAAAACGGAATTCCTGCTCATCTCCCCTCCGAACGACATCGCCAAGTTAGACATCTGACTGAGTCACCTCACTGTTTTCAACTGCACTCCTCTCATCATAGATGCAGCCAAGTCTCTCGGAATAACCATGGACAAGCACCTGAATATGAAAATTCATATGAGTAATGTATGTAAGGGAGTAAACTACTTGATGAGGTCACTTAGAAATATCAAACCTTTCCTTCCACTAAATGATTTCAAGCAGGTGGTCCAAGCACTTGTCTTGCCGAGGCTAGACTATGGCAGTGCTACCCTCTGTGGCCTTTCCAAATATGCCCTGGATCCACTAAGGGTATCACTGAACGCTGCGGTTGGACTGGTTACAGACACCAAACGAAAAGAACACATATCCCCAGTCATAAAATCTCTCAAATGGCTGTCCTAAAAATTACAAATTCAGTTAAAGATTGCTGTTCTGACACACAAAGCTCTTCACTTCAATACACCCACGTATCTTGCGCAAAAACTTAAACTATACTGTGGTGTATAAGCCTAAAGAAGCGTCTCTACTTTCCTCTTGAAACCACTCCTCCTTAACAAAAAGAGAACTTTTCTCCGAGCCTTCTCTAGCACTGCCCCAAAGATATGAAACTCTCTTCCACCAGAAGAACGCAGAATCTCCTCAACGACAGCGTTCAAATTGGAAGGCAAAAGATTCCTAATGAAGAAATTCTTACCCTAAGAGGGATAGGCTCACGTGCCCATTGACATTGTTCCAACTACCATTGTACCTTCATTTGATACAGCTCTTTTCTACTGCACACAGTGACCCCCCTCGTTGCCCGCTTACACCTGTTTATTGTATTACCCCCCTGGGTGCAATTGTCCTGTAATCTGCAACCTTTCCTGGTTTTTTTTCCCCTACTTGATGTGGTTATTGCATTTATGTCCTTCCTCCCATCATATTGTAAATAACCCTGGGCGAAGCACTACACTCCGCTCGCGTAGTTTGCGAAGTTTGCACTACTTGCACTACACGAATTGCACGTAGCACAGTGCAAACACGCGTTGCATAGTGCAGCAATCATGTTTTGCTTGCTCGTGGTCCTCAACGGCAAGTTGGCGACCGCGAGCGAGCAAAATGACATCCCGGCGAGACTTTTTCCTTGTTCACGATCAGCAACATCAAGTTGCCGATCGGGAGCGTGGAAAATAAACCTCCCTGCGAGATTCTCAACGCAGGGAGGTCAGGTTTCTACTTGCGAGTGGTCGTATATGCTTGCGACCGCTTGCGATGAGAAACTACCAGTCCACGTTGGGAAAGATGCAGCTCGAGTATAAATCTACTTGAGCTGCAGAAAACAACTGCTTGCACTGTGCAAGATGCGGTTTGCACTGATTGCACAGTGAGGAGAAGCATCCAGCACTGTGCAATCAGTGCGAACAGCATTTTGCACAGTGCACTACACAGTTCGCGTAGCTCGCGTAGTGCGAAGTGCACTTCGCGTAGCTACGTGTAGCGCTACAATGTGAACTACGCCCAGGGTTAATTGTAAAGCGCTCTGATATCCCTCAGGATCTTGTTTGCGCTATATAAAACTTTATAAATAAAATAAAAAATAAAACTCTCTGCGTATTTAGTGTGTTTGGATAGGGTCATCAGCAGGGCCTGACTGGGAACCCAAAGCATTCCTGGCACTTTTTCTCAGACCTGCTCATTGGAAAGGACTGCCTGGCCTTGGGAGGCTAGAAACGCTTGCTTGATGCTTTTGTTACTGGAGTAACGAGCCCCCAGTAACAAAACCAGCCCCCACCATTCTAGCCTTCCAGGAAAACACCCGATGCCCATTACAGCCAGTCTTGCCCTGGTCACCAATCCCAAAAGCACAACTGTATAGTGGGCAATAGTGGTAGTTCGGTTAAGACCCCCCAACACCTGAATCACTTTGTTCCAGAAAACCCACATCCTGGCAGGTCCACCACATATCAATATAAGTCCCAGGATTTGACTAGCATCTAGGGCATTGTTCCTGCTTGGCCGGGTCTAACCAGTGCAGCCATTATTGTCTGACAAAATCCCTGTGTACACACTTACAGTGTATCAATTTTAACTGTGTGTTACGGGTCATCCTTCTGCAATTACCCAGTACAGAAGCCTAATCGTGCTCACTCAGTTCCTCACCCATATCTCTCGCCCATTGTGTTTTCATTGTTGTGATACAGGAGGCAGTGAGTGGTATGAGGAGGGCATACAGGTGTGAGATAAGCCTACATTCTCCCCTCATGTCTGGCAGTGTCTGGTTTAGGACATGTTTGTCTGGTTCTTGCCTTGCCTTCCTTATAGCTGCTGCTTAGCCAGCGTACGTGAGGAAGGAGCTGCCCGTAACATCCTACTGGGTGAGGAAGTCCACATACACCCAGAATCCTGCCATCTGCATAAAGGTCCTCTAGGCAGTGTGGGTCGCCACCTTCCATCTTTGCCTTAGGAACATTGGTATTGTGTGACTTATGGCAGTACACCAAGGGGCCAACTTTTGCATGTTAGAGTGTTTCTCTTTATCCCGCTTTGTTGTGCGTTCCCAAATGTTTAACTGTGTACAGGTCTGTTCCGGTGGGGACAATCTGGACTTGCGTGTTGCCAGTGGTAGCGCCAGCAGCATGTGAGGCTGTGTTAGGCAAACCATCATCAATGCGATGGGGTGAGTATCCCCTCCCTGAAACCATGGTATTATGTGTTGGATATGGGCTTCCCAATAATATGCCCTGAAGTTCAGAGCCTGTAGTACCCCACTGTCCCATGGGAGTCACAGAAGCTCGAAGCTTATCTCCTTTATCCCCAATATAATAGTTGGAGTAACTCATCTAGCTTACAGAAGCAGGACTCACAGATGTGCATTTGCATGAGCAGCCGGAGTAGGATTATCATCTTGCTTATGGCTATTTGTCCCATTAGGAACATCAGGAATCGCAACTCTATTCTAAGCTGTCTAGGAGTGCTCCAGGATTTGAGGCATTGATCTGAGCCATGTCGGAGCTCAGGTGGATCCCCAGGTATTTAACAGGCAATGTCTTCTTTTATGCTGGCTTAGTTTGTCTCCGTGGCTACTGTCATTTGGATAAGATAAAGAACTGACTTGTCCACATTTAGCTGAAACCCCTAGTGGGCACCGACCACTACTAGTGTGTCATGTATTGTGCCCCATGTGTACGCTGGATTTCTCAAAGTCAGCAATATGTCATCCGCATAAAGCGAAGTGACGTGTTTACCTCCCACCACTATCCCAGCACCTTCGAGTGTGAAGCATATTAGGTGGGCCAGTGGTTCAATAACCATAGTGAATATCAGCTCGGAGAGGGAGCACTCCTGCAGAGTCCCCCTCTCTATTGGCCAATCGTCCAAAATTCTGTGGCCTGCCTTCAATCGAGCCTTGCTGTTCCTGTATAGCAGTGTCGACCATCTAAGATAGCCCACCCCTGGTTCGTATATGCAAATGCTTGTTTCATAAATGACCAGCTTACAGTGTCAAAGGCCTTGTGAGCATCCAAGCTGGCCACTTCACAGGGCTCTCTCCCTCCTGTTACATTTCCATAATAAGGAAAACCTTCTGAATATCAGTGGTGGTTGTGCGGCCACCCACAAAACCCAATAGATCTGCATGTATGACTCACTCAGCTGCTTTACATAGTTATTGCACCAGTATTTTCCTCAGTATTTCCCATCTACATTGAACATTGATAGGGGTGGTAAGACTCACAATCAGTAGGGTCTCTGCCTGGCTTGGTCAGGACTATGATATTGGCCTTCCACAGCGATGCTGGTAATACGCCTTTTTTCAAACGCCTATGTGTACATGGCCAGCAGTAACTACCAAAGAAGATCCACGTATGCCTGGTAAAACTCAACATTAATCCCATCTAAACCAGTTGTCCTCCTCATGCTCAAGTGTTTGATGACCCATCTGATGTCTGTCTCATTGAGTGGCACATTCAATGTGGTTCTTGCATCCTCATATAATTTAGGGATATATGCCTCATCAAGGACAGTTGCTTTGCCTACCTCATCATCCTGGCCTGTTTGTGCATACAACGTCTTGCAACATTCTGTGAATCTGGTCACAATATCCTCTTGGGTGTTCAAGGCTACCCCATTAGTGTTTCTGATGGATACCACAGTGTTCCTGCCTCTTTCTCTGTTTAATTGCCAAGCTAAGAGTCGACCATGGTGGTCTCCTTGTTCGTGCTGCATTTCTGTGTACATCTTGTAGTCGTGCTTCCCAAGGGTGTCCCGGGCCTCATCCAGCTAGCTCTGCAAACAATGTTATGTTTTCCATACCTCGGCAGGTTGGTGGTTCTGTCTATCAATGTCTGCTATTTGTCATTCAAACCTCGTGACTGTGTGTCCCATAGATCCGTGTTGAGGGCAGGCATTTTGCCCCGATATTGCTACTTTGAAAGCCTTTCAAAGTACTACAGCTGATTCCACTTTACTCATGTTATGTTGAAGAATTCCTGTATAGCCTCCCTGATTTCCTCCCTGAACACCGGGACCAATAGCTCTCGAGGTTGTAGGCGCCTCTGTGGCACTGGCGCCACACAGAGTTGGTCCAGTAGCTCTATCGTGAGTGGAGCATGGTCCAACAGTGATCGGTCCAAGTATTGTGTCATCCCAAATTGCATATGTTGTTCTGGATGGATAAAGCTGTAGTCTATCCCTGAGAATGTCCCATGCAGGGGTGAATAGAAACAATAGCCCCTCGTGTTGCTATGCTGTGTCCTCTATAGCTGGAATAGGTTGAGTATGTCCATGCCCATTAATAGGCCCTGGATAATCTGCCAAGTGGTCCAGTGTTGGCCTTGGAGTAGTCTAAGTGTAGGTCCAATACAGTGTTGCAATCACCTATCCAGATTATGTCATGGTGAGTGTAAGTATTAAGGTTTACACCACTTTCTTGAAGAAGTCAGATGTGACAATGTTTGGGGCATATGTGTTTGTAGCACCGTGAACATACCTCCGATCACCCCCATAACCCCTACATATATGCAATCAGCTACCTTCCATTCGACAGTTACTCTAAAGGGGGCACTGGAATCAACCCATAGTAGGGGCCCGCTAACCATGGAAGTGAAACTAGAATACCATAGTCTACACCCCCATTTAGTACGGAGTTTCACGTTTTACTTAATAGGGTTCTGTACACCTTTTAACATTTCAGGATATTGCTGTCACCCCCATGTGCTCTCCGTGTGTGTTTCTCGCACTTCTGTGCTTGGTCGTGCAAGCCTGGTGTTGGGGTGCATGTGATCTAAGCCTCTCCTTCTGGTGATCTGAAACAAATGGTCCCCTGAGAAGTTAACGATCTGTAAAATCCCTCCTCCCCTCCTGTGTGCCCCCCCAACTCAACCTCGAAAATTGACACATATTATCCCAACTCCCCAAACTGCAGTCAATCTTCCAAGGTCCCTGTGTGGGGTTGCCCCGGTAGTCTCACCGCTAGGTCTCACACACACATTGGAGAGTAATAGTATATGTGCATGCCTCTCCCATCATAGCCTACTCACACAGCATTTTCACTCCATTGTGAAGCACCCCCCCACCCCTTGTCTAGAACATTACAGAATTAGTGACACCCTTCTAAATTATCATAGACTAATATTAGTAGTTATGTGACTCTGCTCAGGGCTCCTGTCAGTGACTTTAAATGAACAGCATAGAGTCCTTTGCGTTATCAAAGAAGTGTCTCTTTCCTTGAATATCCACTCTGAGACATGCCGGTGAAAGTAATGCATAGTCAAGGCCTCGGTCCCTGAGTTTTCACTTCACGTCCATGAACGACCTCCGTCTCCGTTAGGTGGCCACACCGTATTCTGGGTAGAAAGAAATTATTTTTCTGTTGTATTCCATGTTGCCCTGCTGCCAGTATGCCCACCTTATCTGTGTAGCGTAGCATCCGTGCTGGTAGGACCCCTAGTTTGGGCCTGCTGCCAGGTGTTCTGTGGGCCCTGTCCACCTGAATCACCCACTGTCTCCTGGCCCAGGCAGGACTGCAGTGAGCCAGGATTCAAGGAACTATTCCAATAGGGTGGTCTAAGTCCCCTCGGGTAAACCAAGTATGCGGACATCGTTACGTCTTGACCTGCTCTCCAAATCTGCCAACTTGGCTTCCTGCGCCTGTAGTCGCCTGTCCTCATCTGCCATTTGACTAGCGTGTGACCCTGTGCCATCATCTCTAGTTCCCAGTTCTTTCACATGGTCCCTTATCGTGGCCATTTCTTGGTGCAGTCGCGCCATCGTAATGGCTACTCTATCTATTTACTCCATAATGTTCTTGTTACCTTCCAAAATCAGATTTTTAATCTTCAGGTTCAACAGAGGTAAGGGTTCCCGATATTAGGCTCCTCGTTAGGGGTGGCACCCTGTGCCATTCCGGCCAGTCCCTCCTCAATAGGGTGACAGGTCTTAGAGGCCGTGCCCAGACCCCATTGGGCTATGGCAGTATGTGTTTCCGACAGTGGATCACCAACAGGTTCGGGGTTCAGAGCAAGTCAAACCAGCCCACATCATTTTTTAAGGGGGTAAGGGGATGATGACACTCAGCGTGCCAGTTGTTGCGGCGGGGAGAGTGCCTCTGTGGTAACTACTGCCATGGCCATCGAAGCTGGCCCCAGAGGTGCTTTCAGTAGGCGTTGCAGGCATGTGTGGTTACGCTAAGTAGTCCTGTGTCAGAGAAAGCTCTGCAGTAGCCCTTTCATTGGTCAAACGGTCCTGCAAGAGGGCACACAATCTCACTCCTCTCACTTTATGATTCAGGAAGTCTCTCACCTGTGATTCTCATCCAGGCATTTAAGGAGCAAAAGCCACACCAGCACAAGTGTTTAGCATGTTTCACTGCTGTGAAAGGGGAGAGAGAGCCCATTTGTCATCCAAGGAGCCTTCATGGACAATGTGTCCTCTATATTCCGCATTTGGTAGACACCCTAGGTCTATTAGGCCTTAGTTTTAGCTGACTGTGTGCTGCGCCTTCCCTTCCCCGCCCTGGCTGGGAGTGCCGGCGGCTTTGCTTGCCTTTTGTGAATGGCCACGCGTGGGGGGTGCTCCGAGTCTCCCCCGGTGGTGTCACTGTGTTTAGCTGGTATAGAAGGCAGCGATCTCCTCCTCCCACAATGCCACTGTGTGCTCTGAGACCAGGTCCCCTGCGTGGCACCTCTCCTATGCCGTCGGGCCAGGCCATGCCTCTCACCCGGCGTTGGGCGAGGCCATGCTCAGCCCTCATGGGGGGGATACCACTTCACTCACCTCTCACTCCCAGCAGCCCAAGGTCAGTCGTACGGGTACTCCCCATGGGGCACTTCACCCCCCTGGCATTGTCCCTTGAATGGGTGTCACAGCTGGGGGTTTAGAACAACCCTGTGGTCTCTGATGGGGTGAGGGGTGTCCCAACACCAGTAATCGCCAGAGCTACAGCTAGATGCGTCCTCCTAGGCGGCCGTCTTGGTTCCTCCTTGTGATCTGGCATATCTGCCTTCTAAGAGTAACTATCTGACAAGCACAAATATTTCTTTTCACAGGGAAATGCTCCTTCGTCATATTGATCATACCACGAGACAGCTACTTGCATGGTGTATGATTAACACTTTGCTCTTTGTATTAAATGCACAACTGTATGAAAGTGCCTCTTTTGGACATGGTAAGCCCCCAATGTTTACCTGTAAAATGATGTAATTTCAACTGGTAGTGCACAGGGTCACTTTCAACCATGCCCCCTGTGCCAGATGCTCTTTCACTAAACTGTACCTTTTGTTTCAAAATTGGCACAACTTCAGTACCCTTTGCAAGTCCCTAGTAAAGGGTACCACTGGTACCTAAGGCATTGGTACTGAAGAGGGACCTCAAGGGTAGCAGCATGAATTGTGCCACCCTAGGGTCCCCTCACCAAAGCCAGGCACCCTGTCATCACAGACTGCATGCATTGGTTTAGACAAAACCGAGGAGTCAACATGGCAGACATCTCTGTGTGCCATGCCCACACACAATGCATGGGATATAGTAAGACACCCCTCCAGCAGGCCTTCTAGTCCTGAGGCAGAGTGCACTTTATCTCCTATGAGGACGTATCTTCATGAGTAGATATGCCCTTGCAATATCCATGTTGATTCTTGGATATTGCAAGTGAATGGGAAAGACATGAAGAGTACATGGGCTAGATCCTCGTCATTATAAGTTCCCCAACTCTGTGATAGCTTTACTGTACTATGGGATGTTTGGTACCAAACATCTCATCTTAATAAACCTGCACTGATTCTAGTGTCAGATTATTAAAAATTGCACACAGAGGACGCCATAGAGGGGTCCCCTGAAACCTACCAACCCTTAGTGTGGTCACTGACTGGTCTAAGGTGGCCTAATACTACAAGACAGAGTTCTGACCTCATGGGGTGAGTGCCAGTGCGCTCAGAGGTTGAGAACAAAGCTTGACCTGGGTGGAGGTGGTTACACCTTTCCCCAGTCAGGAAGAACCATCTGTGGCATGAAGCTTCAAAGGCCTTCCTGCCTTTGAAATGCGACTGCAGCCACACCTGATAGAAGGAGCAGTCCCCAGATCCTGTCATTGCCCCCGTTGGTGGGTAAACTTAGAAAGAATAGGGAGGTTGCCCCCATTGGCCAACTCCACCCCTCAGGTGCTGGAGGTGAGGTGAAGCACATTTTTTAGTGCCAACCATCTTTGAAGATGGTGGGAGTCTCCAATCAGGGCTAGGGCTATGTCCCCCTCCCATGGGAGGTAGGCATAATAGAGGGTGTAGACACCCAAGGTAAGGAGTCCATTGACCACTACCTATCACTTCCCTGCAAACACCACTAAATTTTGTATTTAGGTGGTATCCTTAGACCCTGAGGTTAGATTTCACGGACACAAGAAGATGAATGAAGAAATGCTGTTGGACTGAGAACTGCAGACTTCGTGGTGGACTTTGTGCGCAAACTCCTGCCCGCCGCCACAGAACTCTACAATTGCCATTCTCCAGCTCATCTCAGCAAACCCTAAAGGGTCACTACCACTTCCCAAATTGCCAAAGAACCCCCTTGAAATATAAGTACTACCTCCCTGCAGCCACAGGTCTCAACAGGGTCCAGTCAAACATCTTCCAGCTCCCGAGCCCAACTGATGTCTCCAAGCGCAATTCGAAGATACACTTGCTTGGTCTCTGTACCAAGTCTTGAGGCCCCAGGTCCCACCGGAGCTGCAAAGCACCAACTCCCGGGGTAACGGACCTCTTGCTATAAATTTCTACCTAGTTGAGCCCAGGAGGAATCCAACTTTACAGCCAGGTAGCACCAGACAAGGGACTTTAGGACTCTGGCGATCTACCTCAGCAGTGGCCCAACTGCTCCAGAATCGTCACTCCTGACCCCGAGGTGCATTTTTGCGCGCCATTGCCAGCTGTTCATCTTTTCTGCACCCAGCCTGCCCCCAGGGGCATCTTCAATCCAGCTATGCTCCCACAACCCCAAAGCCCTTGCGACCCCTACTCTCCCTTGAGAGCCTTCAGACTAGCCTACAAGTCACCCTTTGCTTTGCTTTTGCAGGTGGCGCAGGCCTTCATATAGCGCCAGCCAGAGAGACCAGTCTTCCCTTCTTTCATGAGCCATCTGGGAAGCCCCTGAGAACTTGGCCTTGGCACTTTGGACCTTGGCCCGGACCTTTCGATTTCTATAAGGGTAACTACAAAAACAACTGTATTGTAATGCTTTCCCACTTTCCTTTTTCCTCCTGTAACAAATGTATTGTTGCTTAATTGCGCACAAAGGTGATTAATGTATTTTCTTGTAATTAATAATATTGTGAAAAGTATTTACTTTGTACTGAAATTCTTGATCTAAATATTTATATAAAAAGAAGTACCATGTTTCTAATTCGGTCTCTACTTTGTTCCTTAAATGTGTGTAATTATTTATTGCCTTGGTGTGTACAGCAAATGCTTAGCACTACTTTATGATAAGCCTAACTGCTCGCCCACGCTACCACTAAAATAGAGTGTTAGTATTATCTACTTTTGCCTCTGTAAACAAATAAGGGTTTCTTTCACCTCTCTGCACAGTGCCATCCATTGTGGTGCACTATATAAAAAGGTGGGGTTCCTACATTGACTGACTGACAAAAAAAGTGGTTAAGGCAGAGGATATAGCCCTGATGAAGGCCACCAACTCCTAATGGGTTATGATGGTAGGCCAAAACATGTTGATAATACTTTGAGTGGTGGCATGCTGAAAAATAGGCCGTAGCCCATCAAACCAGGAGTTTTTTTTATCCTGTCTGGGGTACCCAGGAATAAAGAATTAGAACTGATTAGGCACTCCTAAACCAGTTTGAACTCATCAAAACTATCATAAACCTGATCCTGCTTTAATAGTCAAGACAAAAAATAAACATTGTGGCCCACCCCTGTTGACCGCTACACAGGGAGAGTAGAAGCAGCCCGATAATGAAGCATGGGGCGAATAGTGGGTGAGGACATTTCTTCCCTCAGAAAAAGGACTCCTTAGATGGTAGGTAGGCTTTTCTTCATCAACCTTTTTTTGTGTGTGCTATAACTTCAAGAATGTCTGACATAACCTATGTGCATCAAGATGGGAGTCTTAGATGCATTCTTCTAAACAAATAAGATCAAAACACATCAATTCAGACACTGTTTTGGTTATTGTTCATGTCTAACCTTGAAATAGAGATAACGAGGCACCTGTTGAATACAAATGTTGCATCAGGTGTTGTTATCAATGTTATTGTCTAAGTGATTTGATACTTTCATAGGTACTTGGAAGGATAAGTACAAATGAAATATGCGTCAAATCCAGACATGCCAATGATTCTTTAAAAATAAAGAAAATGGATTCTAGGTCTGCTCAAGACGGAGTCGGGCCTTATGGTTTTTGCGTCAAGTGTGAGGCCGCGTAATGCACAATTACCTTTAGAAATAGCAATCATTTATATTTGTTGCCTGGGCTCTTCTTCATATCAGTGAAGAGGCAATAGTAATTTATTTTTGTCAGCATGGACACATGAAAGCTGAACTTGCAAGAATAATTTGGGCAATGCAGTGTACACAGGGCCAATAAAAACAAGCATTTGCAATGCAAAAGGCCTCGCAATTGCAAGAGTTTAAGCTATTAGCATTGGAAATGACAATGCCTTTTATTTATCTGTATTAAAAACCAACACATAAATAAAAGGCATTGTCATTTACAATTCCAATAGCTCAAACTCTCACAAATTTGAGATGAATTGCATTGCAAATGCTTGTTTGCATTTGCAAATGAGCCGATTCGCAGAGTTGGCCCATTAGCAACAGCAAAAAAGCATTTTGGCATGCACAAAACAAAAAAAAATTTTGCTTCAGTACCTGGAAGTGTTATCCATTTCAAATATCAAATCAAAATGGTATGTATTAATGTTTGCAACGAAGTTCCGTAACATGGAACCCACTCACAATTGGGAAGGGACCCCTTTCCCTTTGCAAATGTGTGAAGAAAAAAAAAGGTTGTTTAAAATGAGGCAGCGGTCCATGGGACCAATATGGCTTCTTAAAAAAACTAAAACATTAAATAAATGAGTCTTTTTTAATGCAGTCCAATTTGATTTAAGGGAAATGGGGTGCTTTAAAATTATTGATTTCTTCATTAAAAAGCAATCACAGACATGGTGGTCTGCTGGCCACTATTCCTGTGATTGCATCGACTCCTAGTGGTCCGTTTGTGACCTACCTCAAAATGTTCATGAGGTAGGTTAATTTGCGATACTCTAGGAATTGCTCATTTAAAATTAAACCTTATATACATTAGGAATTGTAATTTCCGAATTGTGATTCTGTAAAACTCGCAATTTGGAAATCCTAATTACTAATCTTGATAGCTATGGCCCTTGGCAACTTTGCGGAAAAATGCTAAACATAGAAACACAAAAACTACCTCCTTGACAACATTCAGCTCGCTCATAAAAAACCCAGTCCTATAGCCAGTCCTCACCCATTGCCATCCATAAACTAACAGTCTGCTAAACTGACCAATGCCTTACCACCTTTCCACTCTTTCTCATCATTACAGAATCATTTCTTCAGCCCAAGACGTGTACATGCAAAATAGAGCCACGTAGGGCATAAATCATAACATAACGTGTATTTGTAAAGCGCATGTTCACCCAAGATGTGTACTGCAGCCAAACACTTCCTAAGACGTGTACTGCAGCCAAACACTTCCTATAGCATACACAGGTCCTGGCCTTTGATCATGCAGCGTTCAAGCCAAGTACAAGAACATCAGCTCCACCTTCATCCTGGGTGCGTTGGGCTTGGCCATCAGCCCTGCGCTTTCAGTGGTGCATACAAAGATACTAGGTAGGTAGAGCATGGCCTCTATCTTTGATGATGTCACATGTTATCTTAGATGTCAATGATAAGGGAACTTTATATGTCATATGGGAAGTCATATGTGAGGCTATGACCAGTGCTCTTGATATGTTATGTGACTTATCATAAATCATACGGAGTAACTTGGGCGTGTATGGTAGCATAGCTGGCTATAACAACAGTCTGTCAGTGTGTTTTTTGTGTTTGATTGTAATGCTAATATCCCCTCAACAACTGTTTGATAGTGAACTTTGTGTACTGTGAGTTGATGACCTTAGTCTAAAGTTTACAGTCCATACAGGGCATGCACTCTGCATGCACTCTGCCATATCCTGGGGCTCTGAGTACAGGGCCTTTGGACAGACTCGTTCCTCCCTACCCAATAATGCAGAATTCACAAGACAAGGCCTGCAGGCTTGACTATGGGGACTGGGCACAGTTCACTGCATGTACCCATGCCTTTTGTCTAATATCTATGCCCTCAGGATCTAGCGATATGGCCTACAGGCACGCTATCTACCAGGTTTGGCCTCTGGCCATGCCCTCTTCTCATTACCTAGTCTCAGAGTAACATAACATAACATGTATTGATAAAGCATATGTTCCTCCTAAATGTTATCTTGGTGCTGAACAACAGATGTTTATTGTCATCCCAACGGAATGGTACTCATGTTATCGACCTCAGAAGGGTGAAAGGCTGAATGGACCAGCTGGGATTCAAACCCAGCCCCTACAGTGGACGCATTAGTCCACTAAGCCACCAGACCTGGCTTACTAGCATTACATCGCCAGTTGCATACTCTAGTGGCATTAGACACAAGGCATTCCCTTTGTTCAAGCCCTGAGTATACCAACCATGTTATCAAAACTTCCCATTTGATTGAAAATTGGAAAGAATTTCTTTGTAACTCTCATTATAACCCCTTCTGTCACCTTTACCAAACTTGCAATTATACTCAAGATTGTACTTTAGCTGGAGAGTCTTTTTTTATAGGTGCCATGATGCCACATCACCGCCACCAGCACCAGTGGGGGACTCCAGCAACCAGGCTGCAACACATGCCAGGAGGCGCTAACGCTTCTCTCGCCTCCCGCTTTCCCCGCGCCGGAGGCGTTTTAAATACCCAGCGCGGCTCCCGCAGTGCGGGATGCTACATCACCGCCACCAGCACCAGTGGGGGACTCCAGCAACCAGGCTGCAACGTGCTGCAAGTGGCGCTGATGCTTCTCCCACCTCCCGCTTTCCCAAGCCAGAGGCACTTTAATTACCCAGCGTGGCTACCGCAGTGCGGGATGCTGCATCACCGGCACCAGCATTAGTGGGGGACTCCAGCAACCAGGCTGCAACACGTGGCAGGAGGAGCTGACGCTCCTTCTGCCTCCCGCTTTCTCATGCTAGAGGCACTTTAAATACCCAGAGTGGCTCCTGCAGTGTGGCACGCTGCATCACCGCCACCAGCACCAGTGGGGGACTCCAATAACCAGGCTGCAACGCGCACCAGGAGGTGCTGACGCTTCTCCCGCCTCCTGCTTTCCTGCACCAAAGGCGCTTTAAACACCCGGCGTGGCTCCCGCAGTGCGGGACGCACGCGGGTCAACGGTGGGCCTATCTGTGCTAGTCCGAGACCAGAAGAGAATGAGCTGGGCCCACGCTCTGACACCGGACCATCGGCTCTCGTGTACACCTACTAGTGTCAAGGTAATGTGAAAGCCTATTCCATCCCTGTTAATAACCCCTGTGTTTCACCCTCTCTAGCATAATTTGGTCCTCGGGGTTTTGTTTGTTTGTTGTGAAGTGTGGACTAACGGACTAATTATGAGCAAACGCAAAGGAGTAACCGGTACATTAGAAGCCTTCATTGTTAGGGCAGAGTCGTTGCTGACTCATGAAATTGAGATAACTGAGCGGCAACTTTCATTAGACTGGTTATCACTCCCAGACGCTCGTCTTTCGGTCCTTCAATTCAGTGAGGCTCCGCACTGACATGCCTATCTATCCCACCCTGCAATGTTCTTACAATCCCCCTCTTGCCAACCCCGGACACACCCTCTGTAGTTGTTCCCAATGACTAGGGATAGCCACCAGAGCACGGGTCTCCAAACCTTTGGATGAGGCAATAGTGAAAGAGCCATCTGCCAAACGAAAATGGGATGTTGGCACCCAAAAAACTAAAAGCAACAAGGGCGCCAAACCTGTGAGTCATGTAGCAAACCATGTAGTTCTTTTAACCAATTCTGTTGGCACACAGACGGAAGACGCTATTCCTCCACCAGCACAAACCAGGGACAGTATGGGGACTCGTCTCTTGCTTCTGCTGTGGAGAGCACCCTGGGAACTGTAATAGCCCAGTTCAAAGAACTAATGGAGTTGAAATTTACCCTGTTGTTTGAGAAACTGAAACAGACTGATATTGTGAATAGTAACCCACGTAATCAAAGTGGCAAGAACATAACTGCACAATCTGGTACTATTGTAGAGGAGGGTATAACATCTAAGAGAACTGGCGTACAGAATAAAAGTGGCAGTAGTTCCACCACATACCCAGATGTTACTGCAGATGAGGGTACATCATCCAGGGGTTCTGCCATTCAGAATATAAAAGGTGGTGATGTCCGAAGGCAACCTGACTGTGTTACGGCGGGGAATAACCAACCCAAGAGTCTAGGCAAGACCTATGGTAGTAGGGGGGACTGTAAAAGATATAACAATATTAGACTCAATCTCCTACCTGAGGCCACCCCTTAGTCACAGTGCTCACAGGAGTCCCCCCACTTAAAATGAATGAGGTAGAAGCCACTGAGGATCTCCTATGTGAAACCAAGTTTTGGTGCAAGCAACACTAAGCAAATGGGGCACAGGCCTCTGCTCACAATATAATGGCGAGACGTGTTGGTGGGGTAGGACAGCAGATAAAAGAAGGTGAAGGCGACAGTATTGTTATTAACTTTGATCAAATAGGAGTGGCAGGATTGTTGTTTAATGGAGGTTATAATGTGGGCCCTGGGGGCATAAGTGCTCTACCGTTGGTTTTATTACCCATCCCCAAAGAGTGATCAGACCTTGGTAAGGACCTTGGGTAGGACCTCGCTGGGGATTTCATCACAAATGAAAAAGAAGGATGACCCATCTTCGGGGCGGGGTGCGGGGATGAACCGGTTGGATGAAAATGATTGACTGTGGCCCCTTGTCCCAGTGGGTGGGGAGGGAGGGGAAGGACCCCATATGGTGCGGGTGGAGGAGAACTTGAATTGTAAGATTTTAAGTTGGAATGTTGCTGGCCTTAGAACGAAAAGTAGGGAACACAGGTGGAATAATTCTCCTAAAGCCTATGATATAGTGGGTTTACAAGAGACATGGGAAAGAGAAGATAATTTCTGGTTGGATGGTTATTAATCTTACTTTGTGTCAGCGTGGCCCTCAGCCTCGGGGAGAGCAAAGGGGGGACTTTTGACCTTAATTTTACTAAAGGTGAAGGGAAAACATTGCACTATGTATACCGGTTCTACCAATTGCTTGGCTGTTGAAATTAATAATGTTAATTCTATGAAATTGTTAATAGTAAGTTTCTACAACTCACCGGAGGTTGGATTTTTAAATGAGCATTTAAGTAGGCTAAAACGTTTTTAATTGATTATAGACTTAAACAAGCCACTTCTTATTCTATTTTTATTATGGGATATTTTAATGTTCACCCTTCAGATGCGAACCCAAGTATGATGGTGTTCACTCTTTTCAAGTGAGTCTCCAGGTCATCGTCTGTAAGATAGATGTCATCGACATAAGATAATGCCTCATCATAATATATTTCTAGTAACTCTGTTACCCTGGCTGAAAATAATCCTGGGCTGTTCTTGAATCCCTGTGGGAGACGACAAAATTGTTTTTGGTTCACCATGCTGGAGAAAGCGGTCAAATATCTGCTTTCAGGTGCTATGTTTTGACAGAAGAAACCATTTGAAATATCTAATGTCGTTTTATGTTTATTGCGCACAATGTTTTTCATTAGTGCTGCACTGTGTGAGTTTTGTACTGCAAATGTTTTGCAACAAGAGTTTAGGTGTCTGTAGTCCAAAACTTGACGATATGAATCGTCTGGCTTGGAGACAGGAAACAAAGGATTGTTCATTTGTGAGGTGCATGTTTCAACCACCCCCTGATATTCAAGTTGATCTAAAATTTCTCTGACTTGTTTTATTAGCTTATTGCTTAACAGGATACTGCCTCTGTGCAGTAGGTTGATTTTTTAACTGGATTTTATGGTGAGAAGAATCCCCATCCCATCCTGCATGATTTTTATATAATGCAGGAGCTTGGGCCACTGCCCATTTTCTAGCAAATGTGTATTTTTTATGAATTGGAATGTGATTTGAGAAGGCAGGCATAATCATTTCTTCGCCATGTGGGCACTCCCTGACAAACTCTGGTGGCCAGTCTTTCTCTGCTAGAAGGATATCATAGCCTTTAGATAGATTCTCCCAAAAGACACCTCTTATTTTCCTAGTTTATCTCCCTCTATACGTAATGTTATTTCATATAGTTTATGGGGCATGCTAACTTGGGTGTCTGCAGTTTCCATTTGAATGTATTCATTCGTGTCCACTGTCTCCAGAAGATTCATCAGGATCTTGCAAGCTATGGTCACTTCTGCTGCGCTGTCTAGCATTGTCTGAGCCCACTCTCCGTTTTTCAGTTGTGTCCTCAGAATTCTCTGCATGTTTTACTTTAATACAGGCTACCTTCTTTCTGGGAAATTGTAATTTTTTACTTTGATGAGCAGGTTCCTTGTCTTTGGACTTGACGTTCTCTTCTTTATGTTCTGACCATCCTCCTCTTTCCGATTTCTGTGAGGAAGTCTGAAAAGATCGAGAGGGACGTGGATCAATATCTTGATATCTGTCAGGTTTTCTCAAATTGTCCCTATTTCTAAGGTTGTATCTTTTTTCAGAGGGCTCCCGTTGTGGAGACTTGCCCCCCCCTTCAGGAGATCTATTTCTTCGTTGAGGAAACCTTCCTCTGGACTGAAACTGTTTTTCTCTGGGAGAGGTTTGTTTATTACCCTCCTACTTCTTCTTTTGAGAATTGAGATTATTTTTAATGAAAGTCTTTTCAGGATTTTCAGTTAGTGTTTTTAGTCGGTAGGTTGTACCGTCAACTGTTAATTGAACTAAATCTCTATTTGCTTTTGTTAATTCTTTTATTTTAAATGGGACTTCTTCGCTTGACATTTTTTCAATGTCGGGATGTGGTGTATAGCTGGCTAGAACCAGCCATGTGGCTCCTGATCTACCTAGTGGGACTAGCCTGGTAATGTAATTTTGATGTTTTAGGGCGCCATTAAACCAGAGCAGGTGCTCTTGGTATGTTAGTGGAATTTCAACTTCCTCGAAAGGAGTATTACTCTGTAGATTCCTCTATTTTGTAGTAGTGGAACTCGGTTGTAACAGCATGTGCTGCTGGAAAAGTTATCCAGGAATAGAATACCTCTGTCTACCGATATTCATGGGCCTCTACCACAAATACGACTGTACCACCTCTTGATGATACTCCATTTTCTATAAGTTTTATAGTTATAGTTTTTCTTATCTTGACCGGGATGATTATAGTATTCGGGTCGTCATTTTGGATAGTTGTGTCATCCGCTAAGAGTTGAGCTGCTAGTCTAGCTCTCCCTTTCGTCGTCACTTTCTGACATTTTACTGACTGAAAGTTTGCAGATCAAGTTTCAAGGAAACAAAGATTAGGTGCACAATATTTTGGAACACTGTATCCTTCAACGTTGACTAAACCAAAAACTAATACATAGGAATCTCTTCCTAATAAGTTCTGGCGGATATTAACCTTTTACCCACTCCAGACGCCTATTGGAGTTTTTACGGGAAAAAGGGGTCTATGTGAAAAGCACGACTGAGTTACTCTAGTATCTTGCGTTAGATTATCGCCTTACCAAACGTTGTAGTGTCGTTCCTATATTCCCAATAGGCTCTGCGCATTGGAATAACATAAACGGTAGTTTAGACATAGGACTGAGGTCGACTAGGTCTCTACTGAATATGTTAGACTTAATTAGGTATGCCAGCTAGCTCAGAGGTCACTAGAAACTTTCTCAAATGAACAGGAAGGAGTTAACTTTCCTGATTAGACAAGAAGGGATTAGTTTCTGACAACCGCATAAACCTGACAATTTTGCTCCCTCCAGAATAAGGAGTATATCTCCAGAGTCGTGTGAAAACAATAGATAGCTATTTCACTCAGTCAATCGTGCATGCTTAGTTTCACCAGAGTGCAGAGAAATAGAGAGACGGACGTTTTCAATAAAAGTTGTTATTTATTGAGCAGTCTTCTTTCTCATGCAAGAGAAATGAATTGCCACAATTGCAATACTTATCATAAAGTAAAGTGCGTACAGTAAAAGGAGTATTATGAAATAATACTGTAAAAGCATTTATTTGGTTTCTGAGCCATATGATACTTAAAACCGATAAAATATATACAGTTACATACAATGATAAAAGTTGAATAAACGTACTCAACTGGTGCTTCTAAAATACGCCTACCCGGGTGTACCTAACCTAAGCCTAGTACGTGGGAAGGAGTAAGTGAGCTGCAGTTTAAGTTAAGTTAGTTTTACCAAGAATCTGAATCAAGAATTCTCTAAGGGTCTAATCAGCTCCGTACCTTGGTTTTAGAATGAAGGAGGTCTTGTATCTCTTTCTCAGGACTCGATCTCCCAGCAACCATCAAGGGTGACTAGAAACACTGGAGCTGGATTTCTCGGCAGGATAAAAGACAGCGTCTTTCTCAGTGCGTCAAATGGAAGGGTCGGCTTCCTTCGGCACTCGCATCAGCTGGGCTTTGGGTAAGTAGATAGCCGCTCTGCTCCAAACCACCGTGTGTTGCTTAAGGCAAATGCTGATATATTTATACCTGGAAAGTGCCGTGTTTGACGTAAGGTTGGACATAAGACGTCACTAAACACTGTCACTAAGAACTGGCAGTTCTTTCAGAAAAAAAAAAAAAAAAAAAAAATTAGTTCTTTCAGGAATCTCAGGAGTTCTAGGACAAATCAAAACAAAACAGGGGGAATTCCCGGGCTGCTGGAGGTTTGGTTTGTTTAAAGAACGCGTTGTACTTTCTAGGAGTCTAGGGAAGTAGCCTTGCCATATTTGGACTGCATTGGCTATGACTAAATATGGATATGATTCTTATGCCTTTATAAGGATATGATTTGTTATAACCACATAAGGTCATAAATCGGGCATATTTAATTAGGGACCTAGATATGTTCACAACAACGTCGACGGCAGATGATATTATGTGCTGTGTCTAGTTAGAGGGAGAGTCCATCTTGGGCTTCCCTAGAGAGCAGATTTATGCTGCTGCTTGTGTGGCTTTAAGTTACTTGATCCATCCTCAGATTGTTTTTACTGAAGACTCTGATGGCTGACACCTTTCTTTTTCCTTATTCAATTATGTATTTACGTAATTCTCTAATGTGGGGTTGCCCTTATTAAAGTAGTGTAGGGAAAGGTAGTTTACTCATGCTTGTTAAAAATAATCATCTGACACAATTTAACCTTCATTTTTTCTTCCTAATTGCATGTGTCATTTTCCTAGAGTTAGTCATTTCCTTTGTACTACATAATGTACATCTCTTAGGAAGATTTGGACTTACTCTGAACCTTTAGTACTTTTATACTATTTTTTTGAGAATGATCTACATTGACTTGTTTCTGAATGTATAATTAAACCTACTAAACTCAAATTAAAGAGTTGAATGGACTAATGTGCAGCCACATTGGTTGCACTGTACTGAAATGATAACCAGTGATTTGAGTCCTTTCACTGTTCACTCTAGTAGAAAGATCTATCTTCTCTGGAGAGAAAATTTGGAAATGGGCTTAGAGTTTAACAACATCGAGGCCAGAGTAAGAAATGGTGGACAGGAAGAATGTATTGATCTGTTTGAGGTTAGTAGAGGAGTAAAGAAATGTATTATTTTAGAGTCTTTTTTGATTACATTGTATATTCATAATTTTGAAAGATTTTTATTGGAAAAAGTACAGGAAATGCCACAAGTAGGATTTTGCCTACTATTGATACTGCTGTATGCAGATGCCACTTTCCTGATGGCATGGAAAATGTCCCCCAGTGTTTAATCAAGTCTTTTTCTCTTTTTATGGATAATTTGGGTATGACAGTAAATTGCAGGAAATCATTTACATTGTGCATTGGAGCAGGAAAGAAGAAGCAGGTACCCATTTCTTGGAGGATAACAAGATGTCATCTACAAATATATATAAATATATATATATATATATATATATATATATATATATTCACTGAAAAAACCATAGGTTATAGACCATATATAGTTAGGAATTAGCATTTACAAAACCTTAATTTACTCGCACAAAACCATACAAATTCGCATATATAGTTAGTTGCAATAACTATATATCGCGCACCCGCAATCCACTGCTGATGATGTCACATATTACATCATTCATGACATGGTCAGTGACATCACTGATGACATCATCCAGTGTTTGTATGTTTCTGTAAAGTTAAAATATGTCTTACATATTGAAGAATGAGTGGATGTATAAGTGTCTGGATGAAGGATTTAGTAGGTGCATGACTGACTGTATGAGAGAGTGATGAAATGTGTCTCACTGAGTGCATGGGTTAGTGACTAAACTGTCTTAATTTGTGCATCATTATGTCTGTTGTTCTGTAAACTGCTGCATGTGTTAATCAGTAGCTATATGAGTAACTATATGGGTTATTGATTGGTTTCCCAAGTATTTGTATGGGAGACTGAGTATGTGTGTGGGTGGCTAGGAGGTGTATGACTCTGTGCATAGATGTGTGAGCAGTTGATTCACTAGATGTATGGGTTCAAACGTGCATGTGGAAACAGCTGTATGGGCAGTTGACTGTGTGCATGAGTGTATTGGTGAGTGAATGGATATCTCAGTGCTACATGTCAAAGTAAGTACATATGTAAAACACAGTACATGTGAGAGTTGACATATATAAATAACTGAGCATAAGAGCCAGTGAATGTGAGAGTGGCTGTATGAATCATTGTGAACTTGTATCAGGGATTGTATAAGAGAGTAAATATGTGTTAGAATATGTTTGAATTAGTAAGGTGTGTATAACTGTATAGTTGAGGAAATGGAGGAGTGATTGATTATTTTCATGACTGACTAGATGTGTGAGTAACTCCATGGATGAGTGACAATCTGTGAGTGTCTGTTTACACTGATTGTATCTAAGGTTATATTAGAGTCTGAAGAGGTTCATCGTATTATCACATGAATGATATTATCAGTGATGTGATCAGTAATGTCAAATGAGATGTCATCAGTGATGTCATCAGTGATGTCATCAGTGATGTCACTGACCATGTCATGAATGATGTAATATGTGACATCATCAGCAGTGGATTGCGGGTGCGCGATATATAGTTATTGCAACTAACTATATATGCGAATTTCTATGGTTTTGTGCGAGTAAATTAAGGTTTTGTAAATGCTAATTCCTAACTATATATGGTCTATAACCTATGGTTTTTTCAGTGAATGTCAATTGTTTTTTAATAGCAAATATGAAAAGCTGTAAAATGTCAAGTACGTGGTAGGTAAAAACATTTTCGTATTTATGCACGCTGATGTGCTTTGAACGCTGCCCCCCCCCTCCTCTTTTCTTTTAGGAGTATTCTCTCTTTGCAGATAGTGAAGGGTAGGTAACGTAAGCCTTTGCCCCCGTTGTAACCCGTCGTGCCTGCTTCCCTCTACATTTGATTGATTGTTATCCAAGCATTTACTGTTTTAGAATTGGGTGCTCTCATGCTGACGCCAGCTTCAATCTGAAACAGCCAGAAACACTGTAGACTACCAATTCAATCAGTTCCGGTGGAGCCCCAACGTGACCCAGTAGAGAAGAACTTGCCCTCCCCTCTTTGACTGATTGTTCTTGTTGCCTGTCCCTTCTCTTGTCATTTAACAGAACTTTTTGGACTGCTGAAAGGGGTTGTATTCCGACCGCTGGTTGGTGGAGACATTTTGACTATATTCTGGACCTGCGTTGTCGCGTAATGCGTCATATGACGCGCCGCGTTAGCGCACCCGGAAGTGCTCCGGTGCGCAAGGCGCAGCTTCCCGGAAACGATCCAGAGCACGGCGCGCAGCGCGTAACGTAAGCATAACAGGTCATGTGACTTGTTAATAAAACTTTTCATTGGTTAATTTTACTTTTGTTATTCTAATGATGAAAGGCTTGGTTATATGACCTAAAAATAACGCTTTTCATTGCTTTCGAACATTTTTTTTTTCCCAAATGATGAAAGCCCCACCTTTTTTTTCTCACTCTGACTTGTAAAGCAAAGGACCCAGATGCATTTACAGTTTATCACTAACAATGTTCCAGGCTAATGTATTTTCCCGGGAAATTTACAACTGTCCTGCAAGTAAAATATTCCTTTTTCGAGAAAAAGGGCGTTTCTTCGTCCCATGAGGGAGCCGTTGAGCAAAAGAGGCTCGGCCTGCTGTCTTAATCGCTGATAGGCATGAATATCAGATTCTTATCGATCACTTTATGTTGCAGGAGTAGAAAACACAACAGCCCTTGACCATTTTTCTTTACTGGTTCCTGCGTATTATACCTTTTAACAGTCATGTAATTGGACTGCTTTATTTCACTTGCCTTTTACTGATTCGAAAACAGTGGCTATTATTCAAAACTTTACCAATGTAGGTACTACTACCATGTTTTTTTTAAAAAACCTTTATTGTGAAAATGTCAGTATACAAATACGGGCCTATAACCACGTGGGCCGGCCACGGAGCAAACTGGAATCGTATATGATGAGGGCACATTTACACTGTAGAAGAACGTAACGGGCGACCCATTAGATTGCAAGAACTAAGGTGTCTACCATTTACGGAATCGGTGGACGTACATTTTATAATTAAAGTACGACAGGGCCAGTAACAATAAAATTATCTAGATATACATTTGCGGGCAAGTACCATGGGTGACGTTAATTCGAACTTTCAATAGTACAGTAATCAATAACACATCAGAACTTAATATCAATAGGGATGTCAAAATGTACAATCAATTCTCGTCCCTGCTCGCCATGTGCTTCAAAACTGCATACGTATCTCGTGATATCAAGGTTGGGCAACCAGTACACAACAAGGAGTTACGAGTCCCATTTATACCGGCGACATTTTGGGCGCGGCCGGGCAGGTCCAGGATATAGTCAAACATAACAAATGAGGCTGACGTCTCTGAAGCAGTTGACGCACAGCAGGACATAGCAAATAAACATGAAGTCTCTGAAGCTGTTAACTCACTGCAGGACAAAACAAGTGAACCTGAAACCTCTGGAATAATTGTCGCTCAGAAGAACAACACACAAAACTCTGTAGTGTCTGAGGAAAGTAAAACAGAGAAGGGCACTGTAGTTTCAGACACACTTAACACTAATGACTTAACAAAGATATCGTCTGTCTATGAAGCAGCTGTCATGTTCACAGAATTGACAAAGAAGTGTGCAGACACCAATGCTATTAAGAAACACAAGGAAATCCCTAACGCATCTGCATTCTCGGAAGAGGTTGACACAGATGACATCTTAAGGAACAAAGAAAGACAAATTAAGGATGAGGAAGTTGTCACTTTAGTTTTTTCATCAGCTAGCGACAGCAACAAACACATTGTAATGGAGATTAGAGAGGCTACGGATGGGTGAATAAATTATCAAAAGAAATGTCGACTCCCCCCTTTAGCAGATTAGCTAAATCTTTGCGTAATTTGGGCATAAAAGTTATATTATTGGAAGTAGATGGTTATAGTTCTGGTTAATTTCCATTCAGAGTGTCCTACACAGCACCACTCTAGGTAAACACTACTTTATGTAAAACCTGGAACATAGCACTCATTGGAATGTTTGTGATCTTTCCTGTTAAGTTGCATCATAAGTTATTTTAACCATTCCATATAAAGTCATGCATAAAAATGAATACACAGACACAAATAACATGTGTATCCAAAAGCAAAATACAGATTTTGGCCTTATTTATTGCCTCTAGTTTTCAAAGGCAAATTTCTGTGGAAAACATGCACATTAAGGGTTGCCTTTCCTTAAACCTTTGTTTTTAAAAAAAAATTGGAAGAAACAAAAAGTCTTCCCTTCCATAAATAACCCAAGACTTTTATTTTGTTATGGCAAGGGAACGAAATAGAGAATAAACTATAGTTGGTCACCATGGGGTTTAAAGAAGGGATGGTTCTTCACCAGATTAGATATTTACCCAGACCCTCATTCTCCAATGTGATGAACTAGGCTAAAATTCTTCTGGTGCCTGCACCCTGTCACAGAATATCACCCCAAAACATGGAAGCACCCAAACACCAGATTGAGTTGAACCCCACAGTAAGCCTTATTTCTTCAGGGCCTCAGAATTTCTTTTGCTTTGCTCATGGAAATTGTGGGATATAGGAGAGATAAGGTGTCACCATTAAGAAAGGGTAGTATTTAAATTTGCATATCAATTATGTTTAACCTTTTAGACATATGATATGCTAGCTTGAACTTATGCTTTACATTTGAAGCCGAATCCAACAGCTTAAGTAAGTAGGTTTTCGTAGTTGTAACTTTAAAGGGTGATCTAGCAAGCTGTAAAGATTTTCTAAAACAGTGGAGCGTATTTAGTTTTTTAATGTACATGTTTATGAAACGATTACACAAATGAAACATCTGTGAGTTTTAAATTTCCGGAGAAGTATAATTCACCAATAGTTTTCTCTGTAGATGTTTTTCCATTAACAATCCCAGTTCCATCACCCGCCCAGGATATCACTACTGTTCCCCATGTCATAAAACCTTAGGATGTTCAATAACTGAAACAGCTAATATGGGTTTACTTACAGGGGACATCTTTTGTTCTGTTTTGTAAAGTAAAACTATTGTGAACGCAAGTATTATACACAGTAAGTGTTTAATATAGCATTTGTCAGTCATTGGTTAAGCAGCTATGACCTGTTCACTCTTGACACCCCAGGCGCTGTGTATGTTGCACTATAGTGCTGCATCGGGTACATTGTTCTATTTTTTTCTACAGCACCCTCAGTGCATGAACAACTATAGCAAGAGTAGAAAATATGATCATTGCCTTTTAGTCTAGACTTCATTTTATGTGTTTTGATTGCAAATTGGAGACAGTTTGCATTGATATGCTTTGGCACCAATATTCTACTTTTTTATTAAAGTTTTTTTGCTGAGAAAAAAAAAAAAAAAATGTCTCCACCAACCAGCGATCGGACCAGAACCATTTTCGGCAGTCCAAAAATGTTCCGTTAAATGACAACAGAAGAAATAGGCAACAAGAACAATCAGTCAAAAGAGGGGACGCTTTCGTGAATGGGGCCCATGGCCTAGCAGGCAAGCGTTCGAGTTCCAAGGTGTCCCAGGGCCATTTTAGTGGACCAGGCCCAAATCCAAAGAGCTGGCCACCATTTTGAGAGTCCTGTTGCAGCCGGCTATCGCTGCACCACAAGAGTAACCGCAATTCAGCTAGATGGCGGGTGAGTCACTGTACCGCAAGAGCGGGCGGAACTCAGCTGGAAGGCGAGTCAAACGCTAAGAGGCACCCCACTGCAGATGAGGTGCCTCCACCTGGGGAAGAGGGAGAGGCCCGTTTGCGCTGCCGCCCACCCCCCCCCCGGGCACCCCACGCAGTCTTTCGGCGCAGCATTGTAGGATGGCCACTCCAGTGAAACTTGCTGGACACCACCTCGGTGCCATCCGGATCTCAGCGCGTTCGAGTCACTGTACCGCAAGAGTGGGAGAAACTCAGCTGGACACGCCGTCTTTCAGCGCAGCATTGTAGGATGGCCACACCAGTGCGGCAACTTGCTGGACACCACCTCGGTGCCATCCGGATCTCGTTGCGTTGTGCTGCCTTCGGCGTACTGTAGCAGCAAGAGTGACCGCAACTCAGCTGGACACGCCGTCTTTCGGCGCAGCATTGTAGGATGGCCACACCAGTGCGGCAACTTGCTGGACACCACCTCGGTGCCATCCGGATCTCGTCGCATTGTGCTGCCTTTGGCGTACTGTAGCAGCAAGAGTGACCGCAACTCAGCTGGACACGCCGTCTTTCGGCGCAGCATTGTAGGATGGCCACACCAGTGCGGCAACTTGCTGGACACCACCTCGATGCCATCCGGATCTCGGCGCGTTGTGCTGCCTTCGGCCTACTGTAGCAGCAAGTGCGGGCGCAACTCGGCTGGAAGGCGAGTGAAACGCTAAGGGGCGCCGCACTGCACATGAGGTGCCTCCACCTGGGGAGGCGGAAGAAGGCCGTTCGCGCCGCCTCCCCCCGGGCACCCCACGCCGTCTTTCGGCGCAGCATTGTAGGATGGCCACACCAGTGCAACTTGCTGGACACCACCTCGGTGCCATCCGGATCTCGGCGCGTTGTGCTGCCTTCGACCTATTCGCACATCGGTCCGCTACTGACGCCGCCTCATGGGCCAACGGGTTTTGTATGCTTTTTATAACCCAAAGCGGCATAACAGGTCATGTGACTTGTTTATAAAACTTTTCATTGGTTCATTTTACTTTTGGTTTCCTAATGATGGAAGGCTTGATCATATGACCTAAAAATAACACTTTTCATTGGATTAAAACATTTTTTTTTCCCAAACGATGAAAGACCCACCTTTTTTTTTCTCACTCGGCAATCAAAAAAGGTTCCGTTAGATGACAACAGAGGGGACAGGCAACAAGAACCATCACTCAAAAAAGGGGAGGGCAAGTTCTTCCCTACCGGGTCACGTTGGGGCTCCACCGGAACTCATCGAATTGATAGTCTACAGTGTTTCTGGATGTTTCAGACTGAAGCTGGCGTCAGCATGAGAGCACCACCATCTCGTAGCTCCGTCGTGGCCATTCCGCAAGCAATCATGGCAGCCGCTCCCCACCGGAAGCCTGCGGGAGTCGGGGGCCCCCAAGACTTTTGTAGAATCTTCAAGGCTGAGGGGACGCTTTCGAGAATGGAGCCCAAGCCCTAGCAGACAAGCGTCCGAGTTCCAAGGTGTCCCAGGGCCATTTTAGTGGACCAGGCCCAAATCCGAAGAGCCGGCCGCCATTTTAAGAGTCCTGTGGCAGCCGCCTATCGCTGCACCGCAAGAGTGGGAGCAACTCAACTACATGGTGAGCGAGACGCTGTAGCCGCAAGAGCGGGCGGTAAACAGCTGAATAGCGGAAGAGGCACAGTGTAGCAAAAGCGGGCGGAATGGCAACTGAAACGGTAAAGGGGCGCCCCACTACAGCAGACAAGCCTCCACCTGGGGAGGCCCATTCACGCCCCCCCCCCCCCCCCCCGGGGCGCCCCACGCCGTTTTTCGGAGCAGCATTGTAGGATACCAAAACCAGTGCGGAAACTTACTGGACATCACCTGGGTGCCGTCCAGATCTCAGCGTGTTCTGCTGCCTTGGGACTATTCGCACAACAGACCGCTACTGACGAGGCACAGTGCAGCAAAAGCGGGCGGAAAACCGCTGAATGGCAAGTGAAACGCTAAAGGGGCGCCCCTCTACAACAGACGAGCCTCCACCAGGGGAGGCCCGTTCACGCCGCCTCTAACCCCACCACCCCCCCCCCCCCCCGGGGCGCCCCACGCAGTTTTTCCGGGCCAGCATTGTAGGATACCAAAACCAGTGCGGCACCCAGGTGACATCACCTGGGTGCCGTCCAGAACTCAGCACGTTGTGCTGCCTTGGGACTATTCGCACAACAGACCGCTACTGACCATTGTTGCTTCTGTTTTAATAAAAAAAATTTTAAGGTGTTTACTGTTTTTGTTGCGATGTATATATTTATAAGTTATTAAAGTGTTATAATCCTACAACTTTGTTGGAGTGCTATATATTTTTAATGTGACACATAATTGTGAAGACTTTGATGTACAAAAAGGCATCCCTGGAATCTTCCGCTTCAGGCTCGGTCCCACACACCCTCACAGTGAGAATCCCCTCCCCAATCACAATACAGGATGGTTATCAGATAGTAGGAACGCGTGTGGTGTGACGGATCTCATCGGGTGGGGGCCTTGATCTACTGTAACTCCTTTGAAGAGGGGTGATTCTTTACAGTTGAGCCCATAAACTACATCCGCAGGGCTACGTGATAGCCTGGGACCGGCCTGGACAATCAGACACAAAGGAAGAGGAATGTCAGAGGGTGCGGTAGTGAATAGGGTGAAAGGGTGGTGTCGGGCGGGCACAGGGTGTGATTCTCAGGGAAGAGCAGCGCAGATGGGGGGAGGTTTATGGCCCATGCATAAGACAGAGAGCGGGGGTGACCAGTGCGTGGGGGAGATGCTTGCGAGGGTGGGGAGCCATGCTGAGGATCGGCGGCGTGCAGAGAGTGGGTCTGGTCAAGGCATCTAAAATGGCTGCCATGCACGACAAAAGTGTGACATTGGAAAAAAAGCAAGATGGCGCAGACAATGTTTATCAATACGAATTAATTTATAACAATTATTTTTAACAATATATTTACTCGCAGTGACAAAATGGCGGTCAACACTTCCTGATTTCCTTCGAATCGAACGTTAACAGACGTCACGATCGGCGGCGTGCAGAGAGTGGGTCTGGTCAAAGCATCTAAAATGGCTGCCGTGCACGACAAAAGTGTGGCATTGGAAAAAAAGCAAGATGGCGCAGACAATGTTTATCTATACGGATTAATTTATAACAATTATTTTTAACAATATATTTACTCGCAGTGTCAAAATGGCAGTCAACACTTCCTGATTTCCTTCGAATCGAACATTAACAGACGTCACGCAGCAAAAAAAAAAAAAGAAAACGCTCACGCGCAGCCGCTAGAAGACAAGTATCAACATATATGAGCCTCCTCAGCCACCCTCAGAAAACATAGGGGGTCAGGATACGTCTTCCGTACCCCCTTATACCCATTTCTCACATTGTTTTTCCTCCATCTTGTAATTTAATTAAATCGAAACACAAAATGGCGAATTCCCGTTTCGCGTCTCGGTTCACTACCCGGTTCGCGAACCGGAAAGCGCTTCTACCGCAAAAAAATCAATATTTTTTTATTTGCCCCACGGGACCCTTTAATAACCCCAACATCATTCCTAGGGGGTCAAGAAGGGTCTACCTTGCCCCCTTTCATTAAATTCCACCTTCGTTTTTCTCCTCCTCTTGTCTCTCGATCCTACCGAGAGACAAGATGGCGGCCGCTCCGGACTGTTTAGAATGTTGACAGACACCGGAGAGCCAATCAGCTTCGCTTCGCAAAGCTCCGTTACGCGAAAAGTACGCAAACTGGAGCGCTATCCGGGACGCTGTCACAGATATATCTGTTTTTTTAAACGTTAATTTCTCAAAATCCACTGGAGCACATATATTGAGACCCAGCAAAGGCACATCGGGCTAACAGTCCCTACAATTTTGCCAAGTTTCGTGTAAATCCATTCAGCCGTTCGAGCTAAAAGTGAGGCCAAACGCCCTATGGAAAAATGAATGGGAAAAATGCGTTTTGGGACCCCCCTTTTTTCTCGGCCCCCCCTTGACGAAACCCCCCCAAATTTTTAGGGGCTGATCGGAAACAAAATGTGCCATTTTCCTGAAAATTTCAGCCAATTCCGTCCACAAACGCCAAGGTTATTAGACATAGAATTTTCAAAAGTTCCATAGAGAAAAAATCCTAACTATATATACCTACTGGCAACCGCCAGTAGGATATATATATATATATATATATATATATATATATATATATATATATATATATATATATATAATGCAATATGAACTATGCTGACACGCGCATGGATATATACAGATTTACACGAAAACTGAAACTGAAGAAGTTGTTCGAACAGCATCCTAAAAAGAAAAACAATTCCCTCGAGACGGCATCCAGCCCCAGCACGACCAATGCCAGAGTCAGGCCACCTTTGACACCATATGGGATCTACAAAACGAGGCAATGATTGGCAATACAATGGAAACGCCACGCAACTCAAATGAACAACAGATCACTCCTTTCAAGGCTAAATCTACCTTTCAACCTATCATGGTTCATGACAACTTGGACACGTTCCAGGAGATGGTGGTACAAGACATTAAAAAACTTTATACCGCCACCAACAAAAAGAAGTTCTTCATATCCAAACAGAACTGGTGTTATAAACAACTAATAACAAAACTCCAGAAAGATCATAGCATCATCGTGAAACAGGCCGATAAAGGCGGAAATGTAGTCCTTTGGCCCAAAGATATGTATCTCAAAGAGGCGGAATTTCAACTTAATGACATCTCTTGTTATCGAAGGAGCAATATCCAGGTGGTAAAAACTATGTGGGTTGAACAATATCAGAAATTACAAGCCTGGAGAAGTGCTGGACTTCTCACACATGAGGAGTTCAGATATTTGAAGAAGGATCATCCTGTCATCCCCTCGTTTTATTTGATCCCTAAAATCCATAAAGACATTAACACACCTCCAGGCCGACCAATTATTTCCGCTATTGACAGTTCTTTGGAACATGTTTCCAAATATATAGACTTTTTCTGCAAGGCTATGTCAAGACTCTCAACTCTTATGTTAAAGACTCTTTTGATTTCCTGAGCAAAATGGAACACTTTGCTTGGGAAGAAGATATGATACTGATGACTCTGGATGTTTCATCCCTTTATACCTCAATAAGACATTGTGATGGACTTAAGGCTTTGGATCACTATTTAAACAAAGGCCCTCCTCATTCGATGGCACACAACAGAATGTTACTGGATATGACCAAAATGTGCCTCGAACAGAACTTTTTCATCTTCAATGGCGTAATTTACCATCAGGTTAGGGGTGTGGCGATGGGGGCCTGTTTCTCACCTAGCTACGCGTGTTTACACGTTGGGCTGTGGGAGGAACAGGTCCTAGTAGGCCAACACCATAACTTTATTTCCAATAACATTGTTTTGTATCTGCGTTACATTGATGATGTTTTTCTTATTTGGAAGGGCAGCGCTGACAGTGCCAGAGCATTTGTGGATCTGATTAATATCAACACCATTAACCTTAATTTCACTTCTAATATGAGGTCTAAGTCTATCTGTTTTTTGGATGTTGAGGTATTTGTAGAAGGCAACATCTTGAACACAAGGTTGTACAGAAAGCCCAGTGCAGGGAATACTATATTACACTCTAACAGCCAACATCCGGCTCATTTGATTCGAAGCATTCCTTTCGGGGAACTGCTCCGAATCAAAAGAATCTGCAGTACTGATGCCGAATGTGCGGCTGCACAGGAGGCATGCAGATTACGTTTTCTTGCAAGGGGTTACTCGAATGTCAATCTCACCAAAGCTATCAAACGTTCAAATTCAGTCAGCAGACAGGAGGCTCTGATTCCCAGAATAGGACACATCCACACGGATGTCTCCATGGCAGGGGAGGTGACAACCAGTTCCCCACGTGTCATTCTGACGTACAATCGACAGCATGGGGCTCTCCGGAGAATTCTTTATAAAAATTGGAATCTGGTACAAAGTGATCCAGTAATTGGACACATAGTAAACAACAAACCTGAGCTCACCTTTCGAAAATCTCCTTCCATGTCGAAAGCTTTAGTTAGTAACACCATAGAGCCAAGGACCTCCACCACCTGGATGACACTTAAAAAGGGCTTTAAAACATGTCCGCAGTGCAAAGCCTGTCGCTTTGGCAGCAACAGGACCCACTTTAAGAGCCCATTTCGTGAACATCCAACCGCCATTTCTAAGTGGCTTACCTGCAAGACTGAATACGCCATCTATGTGTTGGAGTGTCCGTGTGGACTTCAATATGTGGGCAGTACCAAACTGCCCGCCCACAAATGGATACTCCCACACATACGTGCAATCTCGGGGCACGACCAAAATTATCCGGTTGCCAGGCATTTTCAGGAGAAACATCTAGGCATACCTGACAAGCTCCAATATTTTCTAATTGACTGTGTAGAAGTTTCGAGGAGAGGATGGGACCGTGAGGCTAAACTCCGTCTCCTTGAGACTAGATACATATTGAAGCTCAATACAAAAAATCCTAACGGATTAAATGACAGGGAAGACCTTTATACCTGTATTTAGGATTAATTTGTATGCCCATGAGACCTGTCCGGATATAATAAGAATTCTTTCCCAATTGTGTCAGTTTTAATAACACTATAAATTCTTGACATTGTGGTGACTCCTCTGTATATATTTTTATGATTAGGAATATGAGAAGAATCTTTTTTTAAAAAAATTCTTGGAATTAATTGTTGTCACTTTCGCACTTCATATTGCCAATTTTGCACAATCACTCTTGCACTTTTATTGTTTCTAGCAGGCACTGTGACAGGCCCACTTGGGCTCTATTTAAATCAACATATTCATGATTCATAATACTGGATATGGGAGGGGCGTTAAGGAGTTAATTTTCGGATCCCCCCATAGTTAAAGCTGTTGTATTACATCTGAGTATATTGCATGGTTCTTTGCACAATATAGATATTTACAATGTGTACATATACATATGAGTCGATACTCTTTTACATAGACAGAATTACTTGTCATGTTTTGGTACCATCTTTATTATTTTTTGCGTACTATGTAAATATGTTTGTAAATATATCAATTATAACAATTGTTCCATTGGATGTGAAAAACAATTTGGGTGATACACATGTTTCCAAAGAATTTTGCTACATTTATTGTACAACAACAGCGCCATTTGTGTATAGTATTTCTACCATGTTTATGAATCATTTTTTATGCACTGTCACTTTAAATGCCCCGCTCAATGACGAGCAGTTTGTCATGTGATCAAGCCTTCTCGAAGGCGAAACGCGTCATGGCGGCAGCGCTGGCTTTATTTTAATAAATCACCTTGCACCAGCACTTTCTTGGGTCGAGTCTTTGTCACTATGGATCCGGCAGTCGTTTTCTGTCTTCGAAGTGACAAGCCTCGTGAATATATATATATATATATTTGTTAATCTAGACCTGTTATTTAGTGCTCAAAACTCCACGATACCTCTGCTGGAGAATAGAAGTTTGTAGTTTGATGAAGCTATTTCTGTAGTGTTTAGATTTGCTGTAAGATTGGGCATTGAGCCTCCAAGTTAAATTATTACTATATATAAAAGTGAATGTGTGGTGGGTATAATCCATGGGGCAGGCATCTTGGGGTTCTCTAATGCTGATATGAATCAAGCAAGTTGAAAATAGGGGCCTGAAAAGGATGCTCTCAGTCCTCTCTAGTCACTCCATTTATATCTGTCACCCATGCTTCCCCCTCTTACTGTGGAAAGCAGTAAGGACAAAGCAGGCTGCTTCTCTACAGGAAGAGAATAGGTGAATGTTTGGCCTTGGATGCTGTGATTCATATCCCTTTTCTAAATGATGTTAAGATTTCATGTGAAAGCATTGGCTCACCTAACTTCTTCGAGCATCCAGAATCGATGAGAGGAATAAATAGAAGAGATCTCTCCTCTAGGAATATTAACGTGGGAACTGAAGAGCGGGAAGCCAGAGAATTTAGCAAATTGCCAGTTGTACCACATAGCCCTTTGACAATAGTGCCTGGACTACCGTCTTACCGTATTACGATACAGAATGTGTAACATTGGTTTCTACCGGCCAGATTTAGGCTGGGCACTGTTCACTATTTATATGCTTTTCAGGAGGGAAATAGCAATGGTAGACAATTATCACAATGTCCGTAGGATAATTACTCGGAGCAAACTATTCTCCATCTAACTCTTTTTGTGATTTTTATGTACCACTGAGGAAAAGATACCTTCTACTGATAACATTTTAAAATTGTGTACAATGTATACAAGCCTTGACGGACCTCCAGTAACTTAATTTCTGCTTTACTTGCTCTTTGATCGTGAATTTGTTTTATGCAAGTTAAGAAAACTAGAAAGAGGGCATTGTATTTGAGGGTGGATATTTGTATTGTTTTTATACGCATATTTTTTACATTTTAGGAAACAATGTGAATTTATGGTGTAATTTATGGTGTAATTTATGAACTTAGGGGCTCATTAGGATGGCGGACGGACCTGCGTCCATCCGCCACCCCAGAGTAGGAGGGACCGTCCGCAGGGGCAGCGGCGGTCCCTCCGTGCAGATTAGGATGTGACCGCCACCCTGGCGGTCACATCCGGTATATTTAACATTGCGGCGGGTGCTGCTTGAAGCAGCACACGCCGCAATGTCAAATAAACCATGTTTTCCTTTGCGTGCACGGAGCTACAGGCACCGCGTGGTGCCTGCCGCGTCGTGCACACAAAGGTGGGGGGGTACCATAGGTACCCCCCATGTGCACCCCCCACTCCCCCTTCACCCCTGGGGCCCACAACGGGCCCCCAAAGAAAAGTCCGTATGCCTTTCCACGGCGGAAATGCCGCCGTGGAAAGGCATAGGACCGCCGCAATCATAATATGGTTGACAGTGTCTGATAGACACCGCCAGCCATGTTAGAGCTTTTCCGCCGCGGTCGGAAGGCGACCGCGGCAGAAAAGCGGCGGACGGAAAAAAGATCCCCCAGCCATCCTAATCTGGCGGGGGGACTTTTTTCTGTCCGCAGCGGTTAATCCGCATCCTCCGGGCCGGCGGTGGCTTCCGCTGGCCCAGAGGATGCAGATTAACCGCAATCCTAATGAGCCCCTTTGTT